>NW_025215381.1:1601164-1604124 GCF_004010195.1 Chiloscyllium plagiosum
GGTGAGCAAAGACAGGAGAAACGAAAAAGTGTTAAGGATGCTCTGTTCGCCTTGGGTGGCCTGGATTGGAATTGAGCTGGTCAAGGCAATTAGGAATTGTCCATCCAAACAACCAGGGCTCGCTGTTTCTTTTCTTTCTTGACTGGAGATGGGCACAGTGAAGGGTCAAAGGGCAGGTTTGTGCCGATAGGGGTGGGCAGACATCCCACGGACCCTCCAGGATGAAATCCAATCATCGGAGGCTGCTTTGCACACACAGCCCCCAGCTACCAAATTCACTGCCATCGTTTACTCTCCTCTCCACCGGATCCGAGGCCACGGGGATATCCCCCCCCCCCCTTGGAAAGGTCATCTCCTCAGAAGCCTCGGCAGCCACTCTTCACTGACATCCAGGCCACGTCTCCAAATATCACCCTCCTTGACTTGCCGGGTGACCTTCCGGCACATTAAAGGCTGTTCCGTTGTCCTGCTCCATGCTGGTGGCTCCACACCAGCCTCCTCCCACCCTCTCACCATCTCCCCCTCTCAGTATACACTCCTATGCCTTTGTCCCTCATGTGTTTAAACCCATTTAATGTACCAACACTCTTCACCTCTTTCAACCCATGCCTCCTCTCTCACCTGTTCACGCCCTTTTTAACCTTTGAAAGTATACGCACAAGTACTTTTTCTTAAATTCAGTCATGGGATATGGGCGCCACTGGCCCAGCCAGCCCATCCTTAATTACCCCGAGGGCAGTTAAGAGTCAATCATATGCCTGAAACATCGACTCTCCTGCTCCTCGGGTGCTGCCTGACCTGCTGTGCTTTTCCAGCAACACACTCTCAACTCTGATCTGCAGCCCCCACTTTCTCCTGCAGTGGGTCTGGAGTCATATATAGGCCAGACCAAGTAAGGATGGCAGTTTCCTCCCCTAAGGACATGAGTGAGCCAGGTGGGTTTTCCCTGACAATGGTTTCATGGTCATCATTAGATTCCTAATTCCAGATTTTTAACTGGATTTAAATTCCACCATGACTGGATTCAAATCCAGGTCCCCAGAATATTGCCTCCGTTTCTGGATTATGAGGTTGGTGATAACATGGTGAGGCCGCTATCTGATAACATTCCAAGCTATGGGCTAAGTGCTATGGGAAGTGGGATTACTGGAGAATGGCCAGCACAGACTCAATGGGCCAAAGGATTTCTTCAGCACTGGATGACTCTCTCTCTTCTCTCCTTCTATCTATCTTTCCATAACTCACTCTCTTTCTACGACTGTTTTCCTCTCACCCTCTCTCTGACTGGCCTCCTCTGTCTCTATGACTCTCTCTCCCTAACTCCATGACTATTCTATCCTCTCTTTGCCTCTTGTTCTCTCTGACAGTCTTTCTCCAACGCCCTCTATGACCTTCTCTCTCTCTCTCTCTCTGAATGTCTCTAACACTCTCTCTCCCTCTCTTGTTCTCTCTGACTCTTTCTCTCTATGGCTTTTCCATCCCCATCTCCCTTTCTCTCTTACCGTCTCTCCCTCTCTTTCTGTGACACTTTCATACTGCCTCTCTCTCTGAATCTCTGTCTGTTTATGACACTGACTCATCTCTCTAACATTATGATGATTGGATTAAATTAGATCCCCTACAGTCTGGAAACAGGCCCTTCGGCCCAACGAGTCCACACCGACCCTCCCAAGAGTAATCCACCCAGACCCATTTCCCTCTGACTTAATGCACCTAATACTGTGGAGCAATTTAGCATGACCAATTCACCCGGACCTGTCCATCTTTGGACTGTGGGAGGAAACCGGAGCACCCGGAGGAAACCCACACAGACACAGGGAGAATGTGCAAACTCCACACAGACAGTTATCCGAGGCTGGAATCAAACCTGGGTCCCTGGCGCTGTGAGGGAGCAGTGCTAACCACTGAGTCACCTATCTCTATAACTCTCACTTTCTTTGACTCCCCTATCTCTATGACTCCCCTATCTCAATAACTCTCTCACTATCACTCCCTTTTTGAGACTCTCCACTTTCCATGACTCTCCCTCCCTCCCTCTCTATGACTCTCTCACATTAGGACTCGATCACTCATTATGACTCTTCCTCTCTCTATGACTCTCACTCCCCCTTGATGATATACTCTCTCTCTTTCTTCAACTCTTGCTTTATGACTCTCTCTATATGACACCCTCTATCACTCTCTGTATTATGTTAGCTACCTCAGAGCAGCATGAACCTGGGTATGGTTCCAGCCTTGGACAACTGTGGTCTGGAGTTTGCACATTCTCCCCGTGTCTGCATGGATTTCCTGCCACAGTCCAAGGATGTGTAGGTTAGGGTGGATTGACCATGCTAAAAAACCCATAGTGTTCAGGGATGTGTAGGTTAGGGTGGATTGGCCATGCTAAATTACCCCATAGTGTTCAGGGATGTGTAGGTTAGGGTGGATTGGCCATGCTAAATTGCCCATAGTGTTCAGGGATGTGTAGGTTAGGGTGGATTGCCATGCTAAAAAACCCATGGTGTTCAGGGATGTGTAGGTTAGGGTGGATTGGCCACGCTAAATTGTCCCATAGTGTTCAGGGATGTGTAGGTTAGGGTGGATTGGCCATGCTAAATTACCCCATAGTGTTCAGGGATGTGTAGGTTAGGGTGACTTGGCCATGGGAAATTACCCCATAGTGTTCAGGGATGTGTAGGTCAGGGTGGATTGGCCGTGCTAAATTACCCCATAGTGTTCAGGGATGTGTAGGTTAGGGTGGATTAGCCATGCTAAATTACCCCATAGTGTTCAGGGATGTGTAGGTTAGGGTGGATTGGCCATGCTAAATTACCCCACAGTGTTCAGGGATGTGCAGGTTAGGATGGATTAGCCATGCTAAATTACCCCATAGTGTTCAGGGATGTGTAGGTTAGGGTGGATTGGCCATGCTAAATTACCCCACAGTGTTCAGGGATGTGCAGGTTAGGGTGGATTGG
>NW_025215381.1:1607113-1611119 GCF_004010195.1 Chiloscyllium plagiosum
GTGTGTATGGGGGTGTGTGTGGGAGGGGGTGTGAGAGTGTGTGTGTGTGTGTGTGAGGAGGTGTGTGTGAGGGAGTGTGAGAGTGTGTGTGTGTGTCAGGGTGTGTGAGTGATGAAGTGTCGGCTGGGGAGTACCACAGGTATTTTAGCCAAGCTCAGTTCCTGGAGGGGAAGGGACTTTCTGTTTACTCCCTCACAGGACCTGGGTATCACTGGCAAGGCCATCCCTTTGAACCAAGTGGCTTGTTCAGCTATTTCAGAGAGAAGTTAACAGTCTAGCCCTGTCAACAAGGCTCTCGGGTACACGTAGGACCAGACCGGGTAAGGACCTTTCTTTTATAAGGAGAACCAGGTCAGTTTTTACAGCAATCAGTGACGGTTGTCAGAGTTACTACCACGGGCACGATTTTTCAACTCCACCCTGATGAACTGAACTTAAATTGTACCAGTGCTATGATGTGAACCTGTGTGCCCACATCCTTGGCCTGGGCATTGCTCACCTCTTCCCACTACGTTCCATCTCTCATGCGCTGGAAATGCGCTCAAACATAGAGAACACTGAATGGCCTGGACAGGGTGGATGTTGGGAAGATGTTTCCCATCAGTAGGAGGGACTCGGGCCCGAGGGCACAGCCTCAGAGTAAAGGGAAGAGCTTTCAGAACAGAGATAAGGAGAAACTTCTTCAGCCAGAGAGTGGGAAATCTCTGGAATTCACTGCCACAGAGGGCTGTGGGGGCCAGGTCATCGAGTATATTTAAGATGGAGATGGATAGGTTCTTGAGTGTCACGGGGATCCAGGGTTACCAGGAGAAAGCAGGCGAATGGGGTTGAGAAACCTCTCAGCCATGATTGAATGGTGGAGCAGGCTCGATGGGCTGAATGGCCTAATTTCTGCTCCTGTGTCTTACGGTCTCTTATGGATGAGGAAGATTCTGAGGCAGACCAAACCTCTGGATGACGTAAACCAGGCCCCAGTTGCTTCAGGTTGAACTGAATGTACAATGCCAAACGGACAGAAGGACAGGTTTACCATTAAATCAAACCCCCCACCATGGCATTACTTTTAAGGTCAGGCTTTAAGCAGCTATTAGGCACTTTTGTTTTGAGGAAAGTGGTGAAGTGGGTCAGATGGGAGAGATATCTCAGCCACGCAGGGCACCCAATGTGAAACAGGATCCTGTTCCTGTGACCTTTCCAGCTGATGGAAATGACAGGTGTTCATATGCAACTGGGCTCCGAGCCCAGAGCAGCTGGGGCCCAATTTCCAAACAGGAACACAGCACAGCACAGTACAGCACAGCACAGCACAGCACAGCACAGCACAGTACAGCACAGCACAGCACAGCACATCACAACACAGTACAGCACAGTACAACACAGCACAGCACAGCACAACACAGTACAGCACAGTACGACACAGCACAGCACAACACAGTACAACACAGTACAACACAGTACAGCACAACACAGCACAGCACAGCACAACACAGCACAGCACAGCACAGCACAGCACAACACAACACAGCACAGCACAACACAGCACAACACAACACAGTACAGCACAGCACAACACAGCACAACACAGCACAGCACAACACAACACAGTACAGCACAGCACAACACAGCACAGCACAACACAGCACAACACAACACAGTACAGCACAGCACCCCAAAGCATGGTTGAGTTGGACTAAAGGGTCTGTCACTGTGCTGTATGAGTCTATAACTCTGGTCCTGGATTCTCCCACAAGAGGAAACATCCTCTCGTCCATCTAAACCCCAGTGAGCAGAGTCCCAGCCTGGTTAACCCTTGCTTACAAATCAATCCCTCTTTACTGGGCTTCATCCTCATGAAGATTCTCTGAATTACCTCCAATGAAATATCTTCCCTTGAACGAGAGGACCAAAACTGCCCATAGTACTATGATACGTACACATTTACCTATGCACATAGATATATTGGTACACATTTAAACTGACACATTTAAAAGCACAATCCATCAAGCAGGGGCTGCCACTGAAACACAGCAAACATCACTTCACTGGGGATATCAAAGGAGGGTGTATGGGGAGGGGAAGGCTTAAACAACGGGTCAACACTGTGGGGAATTCAATAAGGAATCTCTAGCTCTCAACCTGTCAGCATCAGGCCATCAGTAAACCTCCACAGCGAGGTGACCACTCAAACAAAGGTCGGGAAATAGTGAGCAACCACTGGATGCTTGAAGCCCAAGCAACTCAGATTTTGAAATGAGCTGGCTCCTTTCTTCCCGAATCAAGTCAAAGGTACAAATCACATTCAGCAGCAACACTGAGATAATGTACCACGCTTTTTACATGGACCAAGAATTCTAAACATTTCACACCAATTGCAAAGACTTTCGCTCTAATAAGATGCAACCAGTAGGCATGATTGGGAAGGGGTTTGGGTCCATTGGGAAGGCGTACAATGGGAGTGAATGGGAAGGGGTTTGTATCCATTGGGATGGTGTACAATGGGAATGAATGGGAAGGGGTTTGGGTCCATTGGGATGGTGTAGAATGGGCATGAATGGGAAGGGATTTGGGTCCATTGGGATGGTGTACAATGGGAGTGATTGGGAAGGGGTATAGGTCTATTGGGATGGTAGACAATGGGAATGAATGGGAAGGGGTTTGGGTCCATTGGGATGGTGTAGAATGGGCATGAATGGGAAGGGATTTGGGTCCATGGGTTTGGGTCCATTGGGATGGTGTACAATGGGAGTGAATGGGAAGGGGTTTGGGTCCATTGGGATGGTGTACAATGGGAATGAATGGGAAGGGATTTGGGTCCATTGGGATGGTGGACAATGGGAGTGAATGGGAAGGGGTATAGGTCTATTGGGATGGTAGACAATGGGAATGAATGGGAAGGGGTTTGGGTTAATTTGGAAGGGGTTTAGGTCCATTGGGATGGTATACAATGGGAGTGATTGGGAAGGGGTTTGGGTCCATTGGGATGGTATACAATGGGAATGAATGGGAAGGGTTATGCATCCATTGGGATTGTGTACAATGGGAGTGAATGGGAAGGGGATTCGTCCATTGGGAAGGTGTACAATGGGAGTGAATGGGAAGGGGTTTAGGTCCATTGGGATGGTGTACAATGGGAATGAATGGGAAGGGTTTTGGGTCCATTGAGATGGTGGACAATGGGAGTGATTGGGAAGGGGTATAGGTCTATTGGGATGGTATACAATAGGAATGAATGGGAAGGGGTTAGGGTTAATTGGGATGGTGGACAATGGGAGTGATTGGGAAGGGTTATGTATCCATTGGGATTGTGTACAATGGGAGTGAATGGGAAGGTGTTTAGGTCCATTGGGATGGTGTACAATGGGAGTGAATGGGAAGGGGATTCGTCCATTGGGAAGGTGTACAATGGGAGTGAATGGGAAGGGGATTCGTCCATTGGGAAGGTGTACAATGGGAGTGAATGGGAAGGGGATTCGTCCATTGGGAAGGTGTACAATGGGAGTGAATGGGAAGGGGATTCGTCCATTGGGAAGGTGTACAATGGGAGTGAATGGGAAGGGGATTCGTCCATTGGGAAGGTGTACAATGGGAGTGAATGGGAAGGGGATTCGTCCATTGGGAAGGTGTACAATGGGAGTGAATGGGAAGGGGATTCGTCCATTGGGAAGGTGTACAATGGGAGTGAATGGGAAGGGGATTCGTCCATTGGGAAGGTGTACAATGGGAGTGAATGGGAAGGGGATTCGTCCATTGGGAAGGTGTACAATGGGAGTGAATGGGAAGGGGATTCGTCCATTGGGAAGGTGTACAATGGGAGTGAATGGGAAGGGGATTCGTCCATTGGGAAGGTGTACAATGGGAGTGAATGGGAAGGGGTATAGGTCTATTGGGATTGTAGACAATGGGAATGAATGGGAAGGGGTTTGGGTTAATTTGGAAGGGGTTTAGGTCCATTGGGATGGTATACAATGGGAGTGATTGGGAAGGGGTTTGGGTCCATTGGGATGGT
>NW_025215381.1:1612711-1613820 GCF_004010195.1 Chiloscyllium plagiosum
TCCATTGGGATGGTGTACAATGGGAATGAGTGGGAAGGTGTTTGGGTCCATTGGGGTGATGTACAATGGGAGTGAATGGGAAGGGGTCTGGGTCCATTGGGATGGTGTACAATGGGAATGAATGGGAAGGTGTTTGGGTCCATTGGGGTGATGTACAATGGGAGTGATTGGAAAGGGATTTGGATCCATTGGGATGGTGTACAATGGGAATGAATCGGAAGGGTTTTGGGTCCATTGGGATGGTGTATAATGGGAGTGATTGGGAACGGGTTTAGGTCCATTGGGATGGTATACAATGGGAGTGAATGGGTAGGTGTTTAGGTCCATTGGGATGGTGTACAATGGGAGTGATTGGGAAGTGGTTTAGGTCCATTGGGATGGTATACAATGGGAGTGAATGGAAAGGGGTGTAGGTCCATTGGGATGGTATACAATGGGAGTGAATGGAAAGGGGTTTGGATACATTGGGATTGTGTACAATGGGAGTGAATGGGAAGGGGTTTGGGTCCATTGGGATGGTGTACAATGGGAGTGATTGGGAACGGGTTTAGGTCCATTGGGATGGTATACAATGGGAGTGAATGGGTAGGGTTTTAGGTCCATTGGGATGGTGTACAATGGGAGTGAATGGGAAGGCGTTTGGGTCCGTTGGGATGGTGTACAATGGGAATGATTGGGCAGGGGTCTAGGAGTCCATTGTGATGGTGTACAATGGGAGTGAATGGGAAGGGGTTTGAGTCCATTGTGATGGTGTACAATGGGAGTGAATGGGAAGGGGTTTGAGTCCATTGTGATGGTGTACAATGGGAGTGAATGGGAAGGGGTTTAGGTCCATTGGGATGGTGTACAATGGGAGTGAATGGGAAGGGGTTTGAGTCCATTGTGATGGTGTACAATGGGAGTGAATGGGAAGGGTTTTGGGTCCATTGGGATGGTATATAATGGGAATGAATGGGAAGGGGTTTGGGTTCATTGGGATGGTGGACAATGGGAGTGACTGGGAAGGGGTTAAGGTCCATTGGGATGGTATACAATGGGAGTGATTGGGAAGAGGTTTAGCTCCATTGGGATGGTGTACAATGGGAATGAATGGGAAGGGTTATGTATCC
>NW_025215381.1:1614110-1615931 GCF_004010195.1 Chiloscyllium plagiosum
CATTGGGATGGTGTACAATGGGAGTGAATGGGAAGTGGTTTGGCCCATTGGGATGGTGTACAATGGGAGTAAATGGGAAGGGGTTTGGATACATTGGGATGGTGTACAATGGGAGTGAATGGGAAGTGGTTTGGCTCATTGGGGTGATGTACAATGGGACTGACTGGGAAAGGGTTTGGGTCCATTTGGATGGTGTACAATGGGAGTGATTGGGAAGTGGTTTGGATACATTGAGATGGTGTACAATGGGAGTGAATGGGAAGGGGTTTGGATACATTAGGATCATGTACATTGGAATTGAATGGGAAGTGGTTTGGATACACTGATTCAGAGGTGTACACATGATCCCTTGATCCAAAGGTGACTTGTTATATGAATTGCTTATCACTCAGGTTGCCAATCAATCACCAGTAATACATCCTTGACCAAAGCTAAATATGAAAATAAAACTTTTCAAATCCATTATCATCCATCTGCATATCCATTGATCACTTCAATGCATTTAAAGTTCATGAGTCCACTACTGTTGCAGGCAGGACATTCCACGCCTCAATTACTCTCTGAGTAAAGAACCTATCTCTGACATCTGTCCCATATCTACCACCCCTCAATTTAAAGCTATAAAAGCTATTTAAAGCTGCATTTTTATCACAATCAATATTGGTTACATGGCGTCATTAGACAAGCCAATTTCTTTTTTATATATTGAATTTCAATGCCAACATCTGCTGCAGTGCGGTTTGAACCCAATGTCCCGAGAACATTAACTCTGGTTCTCGGTCTGTGACATTATTAGTGCTCCAGTGGCCCCCAATAAAAGAGATGAGGAGAAGTGTGAAGAGATTTCAAAATTTGACATTGCAATATTAACTCAGCCATGTTACAATGAGGTGAATGGTGACTGTAAAGTATGGGTGGCACGGTGGGTCAGCGGTTAGCACTGCTGCCTCACAGCGCCAGGGTCCCAGGTTCAATTCCAGCCTCGGGTGACTGTCTGTGTGGAGTTTGCACATTATCCCCCTGTCTGTGGGGGTTTCCTCCGGGTGCTCCGGTTTCCTCCCACAGTCCAAAGATTGGGTGAATTGCCCGTAGTGTTCAGGGATGGGTAGGTTAGGTGCATGAGTCAGAGGTAAATGTAGAGTAATAAGGGGAATGGGTCTGGGTGGGTTACTCTTCGGAGGGTCGGTGTGGCCGTGCTGGGCCGAATGGCCTGTAGGGAATCTATGACTCTGTAAAGTCATACCCACCCCACACAGGAAGTGAGCTATGTGGACGGGAAACAAATACCTCGGGAATGATACTTCATGGTCCGTGGAAACAGGTCAAATCAGAATCCCCTTGAGAATTTCAAACGGCATTCACCTTATGAACAGCCTAATCTGATCTGTACACTTTGAGTGACCTCAGCTAACCAACCTTCTCCCAGCCCTGAACCAGACCGCGCTCTCGCTCACCCCGTGATTCTCAGTCACCACACATCCTTATTTCATGAATCTCTCTTTGAAATCCACAGTTCCAAGTGTTGATAGCCTGTTTACATGAGGGAGACAGTGCCAAGGAACCTTACTGTTGTTAAAGAAAACACAAATGCCTTTCCGTTAGACTGAAAATAGCTTTTTGTCATTTACATAAATGTGAGCATAAGAGGTACAGTTAGTAAGTTTGCAGATGACACCAAAATTGGAGGTGTAGTGGACAGCGAAGAGGGTTACCTCAGATTACAACAGGATCTGGACCAGATGGGCCAATGGGCTGAGAAGTGGCAGATGGAGTTTAATTCAGATAAATGCGAAGTGCTGCATTTTGGGAAAGCAAATCTTA
>NW_025215381.1:1616122-1626091 GCF_004010195.1 Chiloscyllium plagiosum
ACAAAGTCTTTTCCCTGGGGTTGGGGAGTCCAGAACTAGAGGGTATAGGTTTAGGGTGAGAGGGGAAAGATATAAAAGAGACCTAAGGGGCAACTTTTTCACCCAGAGGGTGGTACGTGTATGGAATGAGCGCCCAGAGGAAGTGGTGGAGGCTGGTACAATTACAACATTTAAGAGGCATCTGGATAGGCATATGAATCGGAAGGGTTTGGAGGGATATGGGCCCGCTGCTGGCAGGTGGGACTAGATTGGGTTGGGATATCTGGTCAGCATGGACAGGTTGGACCGAAGGGTCTGTTTCCGTGCTGTACATCTCTATGACTCTGTGACTCTATAACACTGCGGTCTTGGCAACTCTGCACCTTAACTTTGGCCCCTTCCAAACTCAAGGTGAAGGAGGGAGGATTGGCGCTCTCAATTTCCTCACTGTACTCGAATGAAGAGGCTTACTCCATTCTACACTCACTCTTCCGATTGGCTCTCAAAACCTTTCTGACTTCTCTCCGCATACCCTCCTCCTAATCGTTGGCTAGCTTTCAAATTCCAAATTGATGTCATCTAACCAATATGCTTTAACTCCATCGCACCTTCTCTCAGTTATAGCTTAAAGGTATCCTGCACTATGACCCTTGACCTTTCACCTACCCTTGACAGTGTTCCCAAAGACAGTCAGGCCTACGGCTGGCTTCCTCAATAATAATTCTTTTGAACTGAGGGCACTTGGGGTTATCTCTGCTCACTGGGCCCTTTACCTTACTGAATAATTCTTTCCGGGCACTTGTTTAAAGTCCATCAGCCAAAAGACACATGATCCTCTTGTGCAAAACCCCAGCCAACAGTGAACACAAACAAACTGATTCCTTATCCATTCGTTCCTAAAATTAAATATCCCACGAGAATAAACCACTTCCATTGTACACAATACCAACAAACCCAAACTCCTTCCCGTTGCATTGAATTCCAATAGATCAAACCCTGTCCAGCTTAATCCAACTCTACACAATTCCAATAGATCCAAATCCCTTCCTACTCACTCTCACTGTACACAACTCCAATGGACCCAAACCCCTTCCTATTCACCCTCATTCAATAGGAATGCTCATTTAAGGCGACACTCTGCCGGACTCTCTGACTGCAAAATACAGAACTCATTCTGTGGTGAGAATCTATAAATCCAATATGCTATAAACCTATTATTTGTTTTGCTGGTTCTGTTTGAGTTGAGCTATGGAATGAAGCATTAAATAAGGCCATGGGATCCAGACGGAGCTATTTTTAATCTGCAGCTCAGAGGAAACCTGGCTTGTGTATAATCCCATGTGTGATAATCCCTGGCACAGTGGCAATGCATTCATTCACGATGGAAAGCACAGCAAAACATGGCAATGTCTGGGGTGCAAAAGTGCATGAGTGACATAAATCCAGCGTCCCCCTCAGAATGGAACTCCTCTCCCACCTCTCACATCAATTCTGGTCTCCTTCCTATCGAAAAAATTTTGTGAAACTTGAAGGGGTTCAGAAAAAGATTTACAAGGATGTTGCCAGGGTTGGAGGGTTTGAACTATAGGGAGAGGCTGAACAGGCTGGGGCTGTTTTGCCTGAAGCGTCAGAGGCTGAGGGGTGACCTTATAGAGGTGTATAAAATCATGAGGGGCATGGTTAGGGAAAATAGACAAAGTCTTTTCCCTGGGATGGGGGAGTCCAGAACTAGAGGGCATAGGTTTAGGGTGAGAGGGGAAAGATATAAAAGGGACCTAACGGGCAACTTTTTCACCCAGAGCGTGGTACGTGTATGGAATGAGCTGCCAGAGGATGTGGTGGAGGCTGGTACAATTGCAACCTTTAAGAGACATTTGGATGGGTATATGAATAGGAAGGATTTGGAGGGATATGGGCCGGGTGCTGGCAGGTGGGACTAGATTGGGTTTGGGATATCTGGTCAGCATGGACAGGTTGGACCAAAGGGTCTGTTTCCATGCTGTACATCTCTATGACTGTATGACTTCCAAATGTGCAAAGATATAGATGGTGGTTCAATGTGATGTTGGATGACCCACTCTCTATCCAGCAGGAGACAGGGGATTTAGATGTTAACTCTCACCAAATCAGTGGGGAAAAAGAGCGTAAGCCAGGTTGGGGGATCTGGACGCTGTTAAAATGGAGGTGAGTTCCTGCTTTAATGAGATAGGCTTTTGTGTCGGGTCAGATCTCACTAAGGAAGTACAGATCTTGCACTTACACTTACACTAGCACTACTCAAAGTGTTGTACAGCCACCACCTAGGAAATGTAGCAACCAAATTGTGCAGAGAAAGATCCCACAAACAATGTGAGAATTACCAGATCGGCTGGCTTTACTGAGTTTGGGAATCCTGCAGGTTCCCCTCTAAGCGACTCAACACCCTGACTCGGAAACGTGTTGTCATTCCTTCGGTATCACTGAGTCAAAATCCTGGGAATTCTCTCCCTAGGGACACTGTGGGTCTACCTGCAGCATGTGACACTGCTGTGGTTCAAGAAGGCAACTCATGCCCAACATCTCAAGGGGCAACTAGGGACAGCACGAAGTGTTAGCCCAGCCAGGAATGCCCGAATCCCACAGGTAAATTAAAGACAAAAATCCTTTCAGTGAAGGAATTATGTGAAGTAGCTTGATGACTGTCCAGCAAGACTCAAGATACTTCAGAGCACCCAGTGTCCTAACTTCAATCGGGGGGGGGGGGGGGGTAGGGGAATGTTAACCTCAGCGACAGTATTTATTCAGAACCGTGACCTCGTTAACCAATGACTGAGCAAGCCATCAGCCAATGGACCGTCCACTGCAATTTTGAGAAAGCAAATAGCACCATCAGAAACCCCTGAAAGAAATAATGGTCAACAGCAAACTGCCCCGTGTAACTCATTGTTTCTCCAATGCTGTTAATCCAGCTCCCTCACACTGCTGCTCAGTAATCCCTCTTCCCCCAAGAGGCATGGATAGGATAAATAGACCAGGCTTTCCCCTGGGGTCGGGGAGTCTAGACCGAGAGGGCGTAGGTTTAGGGTGAAAGGGGAAAGATATAAAAGAGACCTCAGGGGCAACTTTTTTATGCAGAGCGTGGTGCGTGTATGGAATGAGCTGCCAGAGGAAGTGGTGGAGGCTGGTACAATTACAACATTTAAAAGGCATCTGGATGGGTATATGAATAGGAAGGGTTTGGAGGGATATGGGCTCGGTGCACGCAGGCGGGACTAGATTGGGTTGGGGGATATCTGGTCAGCATGGGTGAGTGGGACCGAAGGGTCTGTTTCCATGCTGTACATCTCTCTGACTGACTGTGTGGAGTTTGCACATTCTCCCCGTGTGTGCGTGGGTTTCCTCCGGGTGCTCTAGTTTCCTCCCAAAGTCCAAAGATGTGCAAGTTAGGTGAATTGGTCAAGGGAAATGAAGGGTTACAGGTTAAGGGGATGGGTCTGGGAGGGTCGGTGTGGACATGTTGAGCCAAATGGCCCGTTTTGACACTGTAGGTGTTCTATATAATTTCTATCTTAACTCCTCCAGATACTTGCATTTGATTCACTGTTGGATGTTGTTCTATCTTTGGAATCAGGACCTGACCTGAGTCTTTACTCAGAGCTATTCTCCCAAGATTCCAATGGTATTGGCATTTCTGTGTCACAGCAAGACAGCTGAAGCCTAAGGAGGTGGTGGTGCGCTGGTATCGTCATGGGGCTAGTAACCCTGCATCCAAGGTTACTGACATGGGCCACATCCTGCATTGGCTGATGGTGAAATGTGGGAGAAACTATTTGGACTTTTGAAAAAAAAAGAGCTAGACAATGCCAGCTGTTGTGAAAACCCAGCTCGTTCGCTCCTGTCGTTCAGGCAAGGAAATCGTCCATCCTTACCCAGTCCGGGCCTACGCATGACTCCAGACTCACGGGAAAGAGGCTGACACTTAACTGTGCTCTGGGCAATTAAAGCAAGCAATGGTCCACAAACGAATGTCCATTAAAAATGGGGACGCGGGGAGAAATGACTTTGACTGAGGGTCTGAAAAGAGAATGGAAACCTTTGATCAAGTTGGAGACCTTGCTGAGGAACCTCCGCGGGTCCGACCAGCTGGAATTGGTAAACCCAGAGGCAGAGAGAAAGAGACCCTCACACTGTTGCTCAGCAACACCTCCTCGGCTGTGAACAGTTGCATAAAAGAAGAGAGAGAGAGAGAGACTAATCCGAAAGAAAGCAGCCTTACCAAGCACTCAGGTGCATTTTTTAATACAAGACAAAGTTAATGGTTTTAATTGGCACCTGGACAGAGCTATCTATATTCAGAGTACGAGGTGTGTAATGGGTGCGCTAGGGCAGGATCACAATGGTGTACTGGGGCCAATATCCATCTGTCCTCATTGCACTGCTGTTTTGAGAGAGTTTGCTTGACACCAAATGGACTGCCATCATCTAAATGCTGTCCAAAGTGACAAGGCCTCCAGTTGTACAGAAAATCTCAGTTCCGCAGAGGTGGGTTGAGGGGTCTACTCGCGATGCAGGTCAGAGAAACACTACGGGGCGTTACTTGTGACACAAAGCCATGGAAGTATGAGGAATAGGACCATAAGTCGACAATTCGGCGCATCAAGCCTGCTTCACCCATTATGGCTGATCTGAGACTTCAACTCCATTTTCCGAACCACTCCCCATATCCCCTCAATTGCCCAAGAGATCAAAACTGTGTTCATTCCAGCCTTAAATATATCCAACATCGTAAGGGGAGGAGATGGCATGGTGGTATTATTGATGGCCTGTTAATTCAGAGATGTTCTGGGAACCTAGGTTCAAATCCTGCCATGGTAGATGGTGGAATTTGAATTCAATTTTTAAAAAAAATTCAGGAATTAAGAGTCTAATGATGACTATGTTGATGGTTGGAAAAACCCATCTGGTTCACTCATGTCCATTTGGGAAGGGCATGCCAACCTTACCCAGTCTGACCTACACATGACTCCACACCCATAGCAATGAGGTTGACTCCTAACTGCCCTCTGGGCAACTAGGGATGGGCAATAAATACTGCCCTAGCCAGAGCAACCCATGAGTAAGTAAAGACAAAATAAAACTCCAAACCTTTTGGGGAGAGAATTCCAAAGATTCACAACACTCTGAGGGAAGACAATTCTCCTGATCCTGAGATTACCCAGCCCTGAGGGGAAAAGGATGTCTCAACGCCCAAACAGTCAAACCCATTCATGTTTCAGTATAGTCACCATGTATTCATCTGAACTCCAGACATTAGCAACCCAGTTTTAATGCAGGCCAACCCTTCCCGTTCCAGGAACCAATTTCGAGAAACTGTCACCACACCGCCCGTCCCCTCCCAGCAAAGCACAGATATCTTTAATCAGCCCATCCAGGCGCATCATGACACAGCCCTGGAGTAGGGCCGTGTGAGCTTTGTCCTCCTGGCCCAGAGAGAGGGAAGCATAATAACCCTTCCCAATGCACGACAACTGAAACGACCCGCAGTATTCCAGCCTTGGTCTCATCAAAGCTCCAGTGAACAGCAGCAAGACTGACTTATTCCTGTATTTGCAATAAAGAGGCTCAGCAGCCTTAGGGTGAGTGAATAAGCCACAGAATATCGCCCCTGCGTTAAGAACAGTTCACAGTTCAAGGCAGTAGGCAACTAAAATGCTGGGCAGGTCATGATCCAAATTAACAAGAGGCATTTGTGCATACTGGTACGGCAAGCTGATGTTCTGGCCTAGAATGCAATGGACACCAATTTCCCCAAATCTCACTCAGCTTCTATACTGCCCTGGGATGTGGTACAATTCCCCATTCAATAATACTGCACATTCAGGAGCAAAGCTTAAATCAAATCCCTGCCACACGTGGAATAACCATTATCGTTTAAAGGCAATACAGAGAAGAGTTGAAAAATATCAATAATGACTGTCCAACCTGATGCAACCTATTTTACATTATTGCTGAACATTGTAATCGCCTGTTATACAATATCACTCGTATCGGTGCTGTATAGGGCCACAGTAAGTGTAACTCTGTACATACTATACAGCAGGTTATCACACTCCTGTACATATTAAATAGCCTGTACATAATACCCCACACTCCTGTACATACTGTATTGCAGGTTATCACACTCCTGTATATATTATATAGCCTGTACATACTACCCCACACCCCCTGTACATACTATACAGCAGGTTATCACACTCCTGTACATATGATATAGCCTCTATATATTACCCCACACTCCTGTACATACTGTATCACACTCCTGTACATATTATATAGCCTCTATATATTACCTCACACTCCTGTACATACTATAATCGCAGGTTATCACATTCTTGTACATATGGTATCGCTGGGCATTGCACTCCTGTACATATTATATAGGTTATCGCACTCCTGTACATATTATATAGGTTATCGAACTCCTGTACATATTATATAGGTTATCGAACTCCTGTACAAAGATCATAGAATCAAAGAATTGTGGACAAAGGCAAGTCAGCCCAACAAGTCCACATCACCCCACTGTAGAGCATCCCACCCAGACCAATCCCCCTACCCTAAACCCGTAACCCTGCATCTCCTGTCGTTACACACCAAACTTACACATCCCTGAACACTATGGGGCAATTTGGCATGGGTAATCCACCTGACCTGCACATCTTTGGACTGTGGGAGGAAACCGGAGCACCCGGAGGAAACCCACGCAGACACGGGGAGAATGTACAAACTCCACACAGACAGTGGCATGAGACTGGAATCAAACCCGTGTCCCTGGCACTGTGAGGCAGCAGTGCTAACCAATGAGCCACCCTATTATTGCTAAACGTTACATGGGTGTTTGTCCCACACTTGCACATATAATATGGCTGGTTACCATACTCCGGTACATATGATATACCTGTGATCTGGAAACGCTGGTGTTGGACTAGGGTGTACAAAGTTAAAAATCACACCACACCAGGTTATAGTCCGACAGGTTTAATTGGAAGCGCTAGCTTTTGGAGCGTCACTCCTTCATCACATGGTGAAGGAACAGCTCTCCAAAAGCGAGTGCTTCCAAATAAACGTGTTGGACTATAACCTGGTGTTCCTTGATAAAGCTGGTTATCGTACTCTGGTACATATTACATAGCACGTTATCACACTCCTGTGCACAATATATTACATATGTTTGATGATACATAATGAGTCTCTGGGTGCTACATATATTGCACCACTGTAACAAACATAATTACATATTGTGTGCTACTAGGTGTTATTACTGTGTACTGTAAACAGATCTCTGACTGGGTGTAACATTAAATATTGAATAACAAGTGTTACTGGGCATAAAACTGAGCTTACTATTAGCGATGGAAAGGAACAGTTACATACCGCAGGGCAAGAGTTACAGCTTGGGGAAAGGCAATTAGGCAAAGTAGGATGCATAGGATGGGGAAGGAAACTACAGGGGATGGGCACAACTGAAACGTGGAGCTTGTTCAAGGAACAGCTACTGTGTCCTTGACTAGTATGGACCTGTCCAGCAGGAAGGAAGTGGGTGAGCAAGAGAGCCGTGGTTTACTAAAGAAGTTGAATCTTTTGTCAAGAGGAAGAAGGAGGTTTATGTTAGGATGAGACGTGGAGGCTCAGTTAGGGCGCTTGAGAGATATAAATTAGCCAGGACTTATACGCTTAATGGTCATGTCCTAAGGAGTGTTGCTGAACAAAGAGACCTTGGAGTGCAGATTCATAGCCCCTTGAGTCGCAGGTAGATAGGATAGTGAAGGTGGTGTTTGATATGCTTTCCTTTATTGGTCAGAGTATTGAGTGCAGGAGTTGGGAGGTCATGTTGCAGCTGTACAGGACATTGGTTAGGCCACTGTTGGAATATTGCTTGCAATTCTGGTCTCCTCCCTATCGGAAAGATGTTGTGAAACTTGAAAGGGTTCAGAAAAGATTTACAAGGATGTTGCCATGGTTGGAGGGTTTGAGCTACAGGGAGAGGCTGAACAGGCTGGGGCTGTTTTCCCTGGAGCGTCGGAGGCTGAGGGGTGACCTTATAGAGGTTTACAAAATTACAAGGGGCATGCTGGATGGGTATATGAATAGGAAGGGTTTGGAGGGATATGGGCTGGGTGCTGGCAGGTGGGACTAGATTGTGTTGAGATATCTGGTCGGCATGGACGGGTTGGACCGAAGGGTCTGTTTCCGTGCTGTACACCTCTATGACTCTCTGACCTAAAGAGAGAGCTAAGAGCCAAGAGAAGCCATTGGCAAGTAGGATCAAGGAAAACTCTAAAGCTTTCTGTATGTATGTCAGGAATACAAGAATGACTAGAGTTAGATTAGGGCCAGTCAAGGACAGCAGTGGGAAATTGTGAATGGAGTCCAAAGAGCTGGGAGAGGCACTAAATTAATATTTTTCGTCAGTATTCACACTAGAAAAAGACAATGTTATAGAGAATAATGCGGAGAGACAGGCTACTAGATTAGACGGGATTGAGGTTCATAAGGAGGAGATGTTCGCAATTTTCAAAAGTGTGTAAACAGATAAATCCCAGGGCCGGATGGGATTTATCCTAGGATTCTGTGGGAAGCCAGGGAGGAGATTGCAGAGCCTTTGGCTTTGATCTTTATGTCATCATTGTTGACAGGAATCGTGCCAGAAGACTGGAGAATAGCAAATGTCCCCTTGTTCAAGAAGGGGAGTAGAGGCTTCCCTGGTAATTATAGGCCAGTGAGCCTTACTTCGGTTATAGGTAAAGTATTGGGAAATTATTATAAGAGATGGGATTTATAATCATTTGGAGAGGAATATGTTGATTCGGGATAGTCAACACGGTTTTGTGAAGGGTAGGTCATGCCTCACAAATCTTTTTGACTTCTTTGAGAAGGTGCCCAAACAGGTAGATGAGGGTAAGCAGTTGATGTGGTGTATGGATTTCAGTAAGGCATTGGATAAGGTTCCTCATGGTAGGCTATAGCACAAAATACGGAGACGTGGGATTGAGGGTGATTTCGCAGTTTGGATCAGAACTTGGCTAGCTGAAAGAAGACAGAGGGTGGTGGTTGATGAGAAATGTTTATCCTGGAGTTCAGTTGCTAGTGGTGTACCACAAGGATCTGTTTTGGGTCCACTGCTGTTTGTCATTTTTATAAATGACCTGATGAGGGCATAGAAGGATGGGTTAGTAAATTTGCGGATGACACTAAGTTCGGTAGAGTTGTGGATAGTGTGGAAGCATGTTGTAGGTTACGGAGGGACATAGATAAGCTGCAGAGCTAGGCTGAGAGGTGGCAAATGGTGTTTAATGCAGAAAAGTGTGAGGTGATTCACTTTGGAAGGAGCAACAGAAATTCAGAGTCCTGGGCTAATGGTAAGATTCTTAGTAGTGTAGATGAGCAGAGAGGTCTTGGTGTCCAGGTACATAGATCCCTGAAAGTTGCCATCCAGGTTGATAGGGCTGTTAAGAAGGCATATGGTGTGTTAGCTTTTATTGGTAGAGGGATTGAGTTTCAGAATCATGAGATCATTTGCAGCTGTACAAAACTCTGTACTTGGAGTATTTTGTACAGTTCTGGTCACCATCACAGGATGGATGCAGAAGCATTGGAAAGGGTGCACAGGAGTTTTACCAGGATGTTGCCTGGTATGGAGAGAAGATCTTACGAGGAAAGACTGAGGGATTCAAGGCTGTTTTCATGAGAGAGAAGAAGGTTAAGAGGTGACTTAATGGAGACATACAAGATGACCAGAGGATTAGATAGGCTGGACATACAGTCATAGAGTCATAGAGATGTACAGCACGGAAACAGACCCTTCGGTCCAACCCGTCCATGCCGACCAGATATCCCAACCCAATCTAGTCACACCTGCCAGCACCCGGCCCATATCCCTCCAAACCCTTCCTATTCATATACCCATCCAAATGCCTCTTAAATGTTGCAATTGTACCAGCCTCCACCACT
>NW_025215381.1:1630449-1642385 GCF_004010195.1 Chiloscyllium plagiosum
ATGGCTTATATTTTAAGTTTAATCAAGAGACTTATCTCCAAAAATACATAATCAAGAAAGAATCCACTATACTCACTACTGCAGCCTTTCTCTTGGAGACTTAAAACAACAATTAACTTATCTGATTCTGTGCTGTGACTTCACCCAAACAGTTCCTCCAAGATTAGTTGTGAATTTCACTGTTTGTTAATTTTCCCAGATGCACTCCGATGTCCAGCGATACACGAAGTCAAACAGCAAAGGCAGGTTTTCTCTCTCTCTTTCCCCTGTGCTGTCCTCACCATGTGCTTCCCTTCTCCCTTTTAAACTGCTGTTGGTTTGACTTTTTTTCCCAAAGTTCCAAAACAATGCAACAGCACATAAAACAGTAATTGCTGCTCCTGCAATTTGAGGAAATCACCTCCAACACCTAAAAATACTCAATAAAGGAGCAGCTCTTACAGCCAGAAATTTTTCCCATCTTCCATCCTTTTCCCTGGATGGTGATGGCTAGCACGAGGGGACATCGCTTTAAATTGAGGGGTGATAGATATAGCACAGATATTAGAGGTAGTTTCTTTACTCAGAGAGTGGTAGGGGTGTGGAACACACTGCCTGCAACAGCAGTAGACTTTGCACTAACTTTAAGGGCATTTAAATGATCATTGGATAGACACATGGATGAGAATGGATTAGTGTAGGATAGATGGGCTTCAGATTGGTTCCACAGGTCGGCACAACATAGAGGGCCGAAGGGCCTGTACTGCGCTGGAATGTTCAATGTGTGGAAATAAATCTAAGGCTCGGCCATTCAGCTTATTGAGCCTGGTCTGCCATTCAATAAAATTATGTTAAGAATCCACCACAAAGTTTAAACACATAGGAAGCAATTAATCTAGACTACAGTGTAAAATATATGAAACACCATGCATTAATGGCTGTGGCCTGTATATATTATATAACATTGTGCATTACTGGGTATAGCACTGTGTATATATATATATATATATATGATAACACTATATGTAACATATGTTGACATCAAGGTATAACACCTTATATATTCTAATAATTATACAAAGATCATGTTTCTGACAGAGCTTGTCCCAGTTATAACGTGTCTGTTTATATTATAAACTTTCCACACTGCTTCCTCAGTCAATGCTGGGAAGTTGCTGTTCCTCTGTTCATGGGAATCTGCTGAGAACGTTCGTCCCAGTGGACTCACAGAATCCTGCCTGTGCTTCTGATTGTGATATACTCTTGGCTGTACAAAGACACAGACTGGAAACGATTGCCCGCAGCTCCGATCAGGGTCCCAGTGGTTTGCATTCACAAATTACCGTCACTTCCACCAGCCCATTGGAAGCAAATCAACGTCCAATTGAGACAAAATGTGAATTCAAAGGAACCGGGGAGGGGGGGAAGGAGAGACGCGAAGAAAATGCAAGCGAGCAGAGAGGGACAAGGGAACACATTGTGCATGGTGCAGGCTGAAATGATGCCAAGCATTCCTGCAATGAAAGTGCAAGAGGGGGCCAGGGTTGTG
Source organism: Chiloscyllium plagiosum (assembly GCF_004010195.1). Lineage (NCBI taxonomy): Eukaryota > Metazoa > Chordata > Chondrichthyes > Orectolobiformes > Hemiscylliidae > Chiloscyllium > Chiloscyllium plagiosum. Next base: position 1,631,978 of record NW_025215381.1, read on the forward strand.
ATGGTTGTACAGAGCTGCTGTCGCTCTGCCAAGTGAGATGGTTCAAACCCAACAGTTCAACCTTTACCCTCCCTATCAAAACCCCCTGCAACCCCCACCACCACCTTCTCCACGTGCCCCCCCTCCACCCCCACCGCCTCAAGAGCCAATTCTCCACAACAGAGAACTATTGAATGGAAAAGGAAAAGAGTGGAGGAGGGGGAACCAGTACATGCCTGTGTTTGTCTTTGTGTGGTTGTGTGAGCGAGTGTAAGTTGGAGACTGTGTCTGTTTGTGTGTGAGCGTACATTCCTGCATACGTGTGTGTGAGTGAGTGTATTTGTGTGTGCGTGTATTTGCCCGTAAGAGAGTGTCTGTGTGGGGGTCTGTGCGAGTGTGTGAATCTGAGAGTGCATGTGTATCGCTGTGTGTCCAGGGTAAAAATGAGAAGATCACAGAAGTTGTGAAGCAAAACTCCAGGGTTTTTTTCTTTCACTGACAGATGCTTTACTTAGTACATCCTTCCCCATTTCACTGAGGAAACAATTCATCGCATAAACCACATCTTACACAGTCCCTGTTCTAAAAAGGCAAAGCACTGTGGGTATTGGGAATCTGAAACACACAGAATGCTGGAGAAACTCAGCAGGTCTGGTAGCGTCTGCCTTTTCCTGTTAATATCGCTGGAATTATAGCATCCCTACAGCGTTGAGGCAGGGCATTCAACCTATTGAGTGCACTCCAACCCTCCAAAGAGCATCCCACTCAGACCCACCCACCCTCCGCCCGTCCAATCCCTGTAATCCTCCAACTCCCAAGGCTAACCCACCTAGCCTGCACATCTGTGAATACCACGGGCAATTTGACACTGCCAATCCACATCTTTGAAGTGTGGGAGAAAAGTGCAGCACCCAGCCAAAACCCACACAGACACAGGATGTGCAAACTCCACACAGACAGTCACCCAAGGGTGGAATTGAACCTGGGTCCCTGGCGCTGTGAGGTAGCAGTGCTAACCACTGAGCCACCACACCACCTTAATCTTGAAGGCTTTGCTCAGCTCACCCCTTAACCTTCTAAATCCCTGAAGTTCAAGTATCATTTTTGTAAACCTGTGTTGTACTCATTCCCAGGCCAATACATTCTTCTGAAGGTGTGGTGCCTAGATCTCTTCAGTATCCAAGCGAGGTTTAACCAGGATTTTGTATAACTGCAGCACAAGGTCTACATCCTTGTGTTCCAGTCCTCTAGATATAAAGGCCAGCATTCTGTTAGCATTCTTGAGGATTTTCAGCACTCATTTATGATATTTTAAAGATCTGAACTCTCTGGACATTACTGTATTTAACTTTGTACCATCCAGAAAGTACCCTGATCTACCCTTTTTCAATCCAAAACAAATAACCTCCGAAAGCTTATACTTCAAACTCCATTTGTGAAAGCTCTTGGCTCTTGGAAAGAGCTCTCCAATGACTCCCACACCAGTGAGGGAACTGGGAGTTAGGAAGGTTTCGCAAGTTGACGTCCTGCCTCCCCAGTGTTTCAGAGAACATTTCTGGGACACACGAACTAAAAAACCCCACCGCCCCATGGCCAAACACTTCAACTCCCCCTCCCATTTCGCCCAGGATATGCAAGTCTTGGGCCTCCTCATTCCCAGTTCCCTCACGAGGGACAATCTAACCATTACAGTTAACCCCTAAACCGATTCCCCCACCCTACACCCCAACTATCAACATCCTGGGGTTACCAGAAACTCAACCTGACACATCACATAAACACAGTGGCTACATGAGGCTGGGAATCCCGCAGCAAGTAACTCACTTCCTGACTCCCCAAAGCCCGTCCACCATCTACAAGGGATGGGTGCAGCTCCAAGAACTCTCAAGAAGTTTGACACCATCCAGGACAAAGCAGCCCGCTGGATTAATATCACACATCCACAAATATTTACCCATTCCACCACAGATGCTCAGCAGCAGCAGGACCTCCAAAAGGAGCTGCAGAAGCCCACCAAAGCTCTCTTGGCAGCTGACCCAACACTTACCCCCTCCCCTCCCCAACCCCCTCCCGAACATTAGCCTGGGATTCTGAAATTACAAGTGCAATATGCCAACCTCCCCAGTGGAGCTGAGGTATTCAAGAGACCGTTGAAATAGTCCCATGGGATCTTTGATTAACTGCCTCTGCTGGAAGGTTAGTTAAGGACACATAATTTATATACAGCCTTTAATTTGCAAAGTGTTGCAGAAGTTCCAAAGTGCTTTACAGTCAACTAAATATTTCTGAAGCTGTGACTGCTATAGCCAATGTGTACATAGCATGTCCCCAAAAGTGCAATGAAATCAAATAATTTTTTAGTATTGTTAAATTTGTAGTGACCAAATTAAAAGATCACATGACAATATTTAAAATGTTTCGACTTTTACTCTAACAGATGAACTAAAAGTAATATTGACTGAACACGTCGACAACTAATATACTGACTAGAGAAAAAATTTTTAAATGACAGAACACACCTTGCTGCAGTTATATTGCAAATGTCCCACTATCTGCTGAATCACAGTTTTTACAAGAATCCATTCAATACCCTCAGTTTCCATCGGGTTCACTTCTCCCTGTTACTGGGTCATTACTTTGAATGGCTGTCAAAAGCTTTTTTTCTGATAGCGAGTTTTGAGAAGATTTGTAGCTTAGGTTGAGATTCTGGATGTGAGTTCGCTCGCTGAGCTGAAGGGTTCGTTTTCAGATGTTTCGCCGCTGTGCTGGGCAACATCATCATTGAGGCTCATTGGTGGTGTTGCCGAGTGTGGTGGCGGGGCATCTGGGGACGGACCTTCCCGCTCGGCGAGCAAACCCACATCCAGCTGGTTTTCTGAGTTTCCAGAGTTCTGAACGGACTGCCAATACCAAATCTCGGTCCAGTGATCCCTTCCTTAGCCTTGCCGGGGTAATCTTCTGGAATCTTTACATTACCACAGGATGTGTCTCTTCAACCAGAGGCTGTGGATCCCTCCCATATTCTGCCCGACAGCCTGCAGAAATGACATCCTCTCCTCTCTGCTGACCCTAATGGCTGCGGTTCTTGGTGTCTCTCTCTCTCTCAAACCTGTCTCTCTTTCTCTCTCTCTTTCTGTTAACTTGGAGACAGAAAGTCTGTCCAATCAGACCCAGCGGCTCTTGTCTTGTTCTCAGGTTCGTTAACTTTGCATTCTGCTCACCAAGTCCCAACCTAGTGCCACGGTAACCGGGCCATTGGGTATTTGCCAGACAGAGGTTTAACAGCTCATATCAACTCATGTTGTAGACTAAGAACACAGGAACACAGGAGTAACAGTTGACCATTCAGCCCCTGCTCTGCCATTTTTGATGATGGCTTATCGTTAACCTCAATACCAAATGTCTGCACCACCCCCACATCCAATAATATTATTAGTAACTAAAAATCTACCAATCTGTGTCTTAAACATTCTCAATTAAGGAGCTCCACAGCCCTCTGTGACAGAATTTCAAACACTCACCATCCTTTGCTTGAAGAGGTTTCTCATAATCTCTGTCCTTAATGGCTTGTCGTTTTATACTGAGACTATGTCTCCCAGCTCTAGCCACACACCCAAGGGAAACAGCCTTTCTGCTGTGTCTACCCTTTTAAAATTTTGTAACTGTCTAAGATTGCCTCTCATTCTTCTGAACTTCAGAGGATACAGGCTAGTTTCCTCAATCCTCCTTATAGGACAATACCACTGTCATAAGTATCAGTCTGGTGAACCTCCATTGGACTCCCTCTGTGGCAGGTATATCCCTCCATAGGCAAGAGGACCAGAAATACACACAATGCTCCAAATGTGGTTTCATCAATGTTCCATACAATTGAAGCAAGACAATTGTTCCTTTATTCAAATCCCCTTTTGATAACAGCGAATGCATTTTTTTTGCCTTCTGAATTGCTTGTGTACCCACATGGAGAAAGTGAGGACTGCAGATGCTGGAGACCAGAGTTGAAAAATGTGATGCTGGAAAAACACAGCAGGTCAGGCAGCATCCGAGGAGCTGGAGAATCGACGTTTCGGCATAAGCCCGTCTTCAGGACCTACATGCCAGCTTTCAATGACTTATGACATCAATACTTTCCAATCTCTCAGCATTTAAAAATTAATCTGTATCTCCATTCCTCCGAGCAAAGTAGATTCCCTCACATTGATCCACATTATATTCCATCTGTCATGCTTTTGCTCAGTCAGTCAGCCTGTGCAAATTTCTTTGCATCCCCCTCTCAACTCATATTTCCAACAAGTTTTGGATAACTTGCAAACTTGTATTTGGATCCCACATCTAAATCATTGTTATAGATTGTGAATAGCTGAGACCGAAGCATTGATTATCGCAGTCCGGTCACAGCATGCTGAGCTGAAAATAATCCATGTATTCCTGCTGTCTATTTTCTGGCTGTTAACCCAATCCTCAACCTTTGTAAATATATTTTAAAAAGTTGCCATAGTCCTGCTGGACCATTTCAGTAGAGAGATGGCTGGCAGTGGGAGAAAGTGAGGGCCGCAGATGCTGGAGATCAGAATCCAGGAAGTGGTGCCGGAGGAGCAGCAGAGTCAACATTTCGGGCATAAGCCCTTCAGGGGGAATCGTCGATTCTCCTGCTCCTCGGATGCTGTCTGGCCTGCTGTGCTTTTCCAGCACCACACTCTCGAAGATGACTGGTTTAACATTAGGTTCACCCAGCTTCAGAAGAAGGGAGAAGTTGAGGAGAGTCCTTCATGGTAACCTCAGCTGGTGTAGAAATTGAACCCAGATGGTATATGGAATGAGCTGCCAGAGGAAGTGGTGGAGGGTAGTACAATTGAAATATTTAAAAGGCATTTGGATGGGTATATGAATAGGAAGGGTTTGGAGGGATATGGGCTGGGTGCTGGCAGGTGGGACTAGATTGGATTGGGATATCATGTCGGCATGGATGAATTGGACCGAAGGGTCTGTTTCCGTGCTGTACATCTCTATGACTTAAGTCCCATCGGAAAGATCGTAGCTCTGATGGTGAAGCAGTCCTTCATCGGGAGGATGGTGTCTTGAGGGTGGGAATTGAAGCTGTCTGGTTGAGAAGGCCAGGGGAATGTTGAGGGAGCATTAATATGGACAGCAGCCCAGCATCAGCCCCGTTCCTCTCAGCACAGCCAAGCTCTGAAGAGAAGGCAAATCTAGAATCTGGAAATATTGAGAAACACTTAAATGTTCTCCTGGGAAACCAAACCTCTGGGAAAACCTCCATCCGGCAATTTCATTCCCAATAAAACGCCTCTGAATGTGTTAATGAGAAACTTGCAGACAGGTAGGAATGAGATGGAGTGTTAGTTTACTTCAGTCAAACAGATGGGTTTTATTCGTGACAAAACTGCAGGACCTTTGAAAGAATGTTTCCAACTCTGCTCTCCCTCAGTCCCATCTCGTGGGCTCTGGGAGCGTGTGAGGCTTCGCTGTTGGCATCTCTGTGGCCAGGAAGACCGGTTGCTAGGCTACATGGATTGGGGTAGGCCTGAGGCCCACGCTGCTTCTGCTTTCCTCAGAAATCTGCACTAATTGCTCACTTTCACATGCTCACACAATCATATAATGCAGAGAGAGGCCATTGGGCCTGTGCCAGTTGATTAGATTTAGATTAGATTCCCTACAATGTGGAAACAGGCCCTTCGGCCCAACCAGTCCACACCAACCCTCCGAAGAGTAACCCATCCAGACCCATTTCACTCTGACTAATGCACCTAACTCTATGGGCAATTTAGCATGGCCAATCCGCCCTGACCTGTACATCTTTGGACTGTGGGAGGAAACCCACGCAGACACGGGGAGAATGTGAAACTCCACACAGACAGTCGCCCGAGGCTGGAATCGAACCGGAGACCCTGGTGCTGTGAGGCTACAGTGCAACCACTGAGCCACCGTGCCACCCCAATTCTATAGACTTTGTGAAACAGAACACAGTACAGCATAATATAGGAACAGGCCCTTCATCCCACAATGTTATGCCAGACATGATACCAAATTAAACTAATCCCTTCTGCCTGTCTTTGGTCCATGTCCCTCCATTCCCTGTATATTCATGTGCTCATCTAAAAGTCCCTTCAATGCCCCTACTTGCATCTGCCTTCATCACCATCCCAGCCATGCGATCCAGACTCACACTATTCTCGAAAAATACTTGATCCTCACGTCTCCTTTGAACTTTCCCCCTCTCACCTTAAATGCATTCCCCCTTGTATTAGACATTTAAACTCAGGGAAAAAGGTTCTGACCGTCAACCCTATCTTATTATTTCATCAACTTCTGTTAAGTCTCCCCTCAGTCTCTGCCACTCCAGGGAAAACAACCCTACTTTGTCCAGCCTCTCCTTATAGCTCATACCCTCTAATCCAGGCAACATCCTGGTAAACCTATTCTGCACCCTCTCCAAAGCCTCCCCATCCTTCCTGTAATGTGGTGACCAGAGCTGAATGCAAAACATGTGGCCTAAACACAGTCTTATGAAGCTGCAACATGACATCCTGACTCTTGTTCTCAATTCCCCAATCAATAAAGGCAAGCATGTCTGACACTGTATTTACTACCCTATCTTCTTGTGTGGCCACTTTCAGGGAGCTATGGCCTTGAGCCCCAAGATCCCTCTGTGCATCAATGCTGTTCAGGGTCCTGCCATTAACTGTATAATTTTCCTTAACATTTGATCTCCCAAAGTGCAACACCTCACACTTACCCAGATCAAATTCCATCTGCCATTTCTCTGCCCATATCCACAGCTGATCTATATCCCACTGTATCCTTTGACTACCCTCTCCACCATCTCCAACTCCACAGATCTTTGTGTCATCTGCAAATCTACTAACCCACCCATCTACATTTTCATCCAAGTCATTTATGTACATCACAAAGAGCAGAGGTCCCCAGTACGGTTCCCTGCGGAACACCACTAGTCACGGTCCTCCAGCCAGAAAAACATCTTTCCACCCTCAGCCTTCTATGGGTAAGCCAATTCTGAATCCACGCGGTCAAGCCCCAGTGGCTCCCACACATCCTAATCTTCTGGATGGGCCTCACCAAAATCCACCTAGGCAGCACGCACTGCTCTACCCTCATCGATCACCTTCATCACCTCCTCGAGAAAAATTCGATGGAGTTAGTAAGACAGGACCTGCCCCACAGAAAGTCATGTTGACCGTCCCTGCTTAAGCCATGCTTTTCCAAATGCATGTAAATCCTATCCCTAAGAATTCCCTCCAACAGCCTCCCAACTGCCGAGGTGAGACTCACTGGTCTATAGTTTCCCTATTTCCCTTCTTGAACAGAGGAAGGACATCAGCCACTCGCTAGCCCTCTGGGACCCTCAGTGCTTAGCAAGGATATAAAGATCTTGGTTAAGGCCTGTATTGCCTCTCAAATCATTTCGTTGGCCTCGAATTCAATGCTTCCCAAACGTTTTCCTGACTGTGACCCCCTTTCAAAGCTCAATAACCTACTTTTGGTCCCAACCCCCCCCAGTTTAGGAATCCCTGCGCTAATCTTTAATTCTCGATAAAGCCGATGGTCATCTTGAGATGTGCACAGGTAGGGGTTAGCATCCGCTGAAGCATCGGGGCAAATGCAACTCAGTCTCTGGAACAGATTCCTCTTGGTGCTGAGCAACGTTTCTCTGAGTTCAGTGGCGATTATCACTATTTATTTTAACAGGAATCGTTTTCTCTCTCGTCCACATTTTATTAACCGCAAATACCTGGGTGGGGGTTAACTAACTGGAGTCGATTCCTGGTCCTTATGCCCGAAACGTCGATTATCCTGCTCCTCGGATGCTGCCTGACCTGCTGTGCTTTTCCAGCGCCACTCTAAATCTAGAGTCTGATTTCCAGCATCTGCAGTCCTCACTTTTGCCTTTCACCTTCAGAGAGGTCAAGGGGACATTTTGCAGAACCTTCTTTCCTCTTTTATTTTAAAGCTGGCCTTTATAACAATAGCAAATAGCATTTGCACAGCATCGGGAACATCCCGACGTAGGCCAGGAGTGACGAGCAGACAGAGTTTTCAGCATCCGCTCGGATACCTTCCCACTCTTCTGAAAATGCTGCTCTCAGAAGGAATGGGTCTGGGTGGGTTGCGGGTCGGTGTGGACTTGTTGGGCCAAAGGGCCTGTTTCACACTGTAAGTAATCTAAAAAAGAACTGAAAGCAGTGCTCAACGCTTAACAGACTTTTGTTTTGCTTTGTTCTCTTTGCCTTGATTTATAAAACCTAAAAACCTGCAAACTTTCTTATTATATTCTCAAACTGTCTTGTCACCTCCAATGATCGGTGCACTCTGTTCCTGTGCCTTCTTTACAAGTTGTACCCTTCAGTTTATTTCTCCTCTTCATATTTGCCTCTGTGCAAGTGAACCACTTCCCATGTTCCCGGGCCGTTTGAAATGCCGGCATCACCTACACAGCCCCATTCGAACAAGAGAAAAGTCCGACAGGAACTGCAAGGCAATGTTACCAAACATCTGACACTGAGCCACCACAGAGGGAGGAGGTGGGCGGGGAGTGAGGGAGAGCAGAGGGGATGTCAGGACAGATAATCCAGCTGCTTGCTTTTTTTTAAAAAAAGGAATGTTTTAAAGGAGCATTTGTAGAAAGGGAATACCAAAATTATGGGCACTGGGAAGTGAAGGCGTGGCTGCCAATGATGCAGCAATTTAAATCGAAGCCAGAGTTTAAGGGACGCAGAGATCTGGGAAGGTGATGAGCATATGTTCGGAGCAGAAACCCAGCTCTCCCATTCAATTAGATCATGTGCGACCGTTTTTGTGTATTCTACACTGCCCATCGATAACTGTCTCACAAGAATCGATCCACCTCAAAAGAACTCCACAGGGACTGGTGTCCTGTCACCAATTCACTGTCTATTTACACTTGGAAAGCCCTTGACACTGATCCAGCTCCCTCAGAGCCAGCTCTCAGAGTGAGCAGAAACCTCTGGGTACCAACATAAACTGCTGGGAAAACTCGGCAGGTCTGGCAGCACTTGCGGAGAGAAATCAGAGTGAAGGGTTGAGTGACCCTTCCTCAGACTGGACACCTGTTCTTAGCTGTCAGCCAGGGCTCCCTGATTGGGTCTGTTAATCTAGTCCAAGCAAGGAACTCCTATTCTATGGAGGCACACCTGGCCGACCTAGTTCCAATCACTACCTCCCTCCCCTTCCGGGTCAGAGGACATTGGCCGGTTTTTGGTTTTTTTTGTGGATCCTCCTGGGGTGTGTCAGCACTGGGTCAGATAGCTTCAACTCTGTCTCAGATGCAGCAGTAGCTTGTCTCTCAATTCGGAAGAAATTCATTCACTTTTTCAGGCGGCAAAGACATCAACGTGCCCGATTCCGAGGTTTTTTCGACGCTCGATGGAGAGGGAGAACCCAGGGGTTCTGGAACAGTGGGGAAAGCAGTCGAGGAGCTGGGCGCGTCTTGCTCCCACACTGTTCACGGATTCACAGACTCACACGGTCCATGTTCTTCTTCAGGACTTCAGTCCTCAAGGTAAACCTCACTAGATCTGACCTCATGTCGACCGCGCCTCTTACCCGAGCAGGGCCATTCATAGAGTCATAGAGATGTACAGAGACAGAGACAAACCTCTTATGCTCACATCCAAATCATTTATGTAAATGACGAAGAAGAGAATGACACTGTCCAGAAAACGTTCCCACTGGGATGAGAAGGTGGGAACAAAAGGACAGAGATTTTTACTGATTTGTCAGGGAGGTTGAAGTGGAGCTGAGACACTTCTATCTCAATGCTGAGAGTTGTTGTGATCTGGAACCAAGTGCCTGAGAGGGCAGTGGGAGCAGATTCAACAAGAACTTTGAAAAAGACTTAATTTTAAGTGGCTCCATGCTGTGTGCGAGTGTGTGTACGCACGAGTGTGTGTGTGAGAGTGTGTGTGTGCGAGTGTGTGAGAGAGTGTGTGTACGCGCGAGTGTGTGTACGCGCCAGTGTGTGTGTGAGAGAGTATGTGTGTGAGAGAGTATGTGTGTGAGAGAGTGTGTGTGTGCGAGTGTGTGTGTGTGCGAGTGTGTGTGCGTCAGTGTGTGAGAGAGTGTGTGTGTGTGTGTGTGTGCGTGTACGTGTGCAGCAGGGAACACTGAGTAGTTTTGTCTCCCAGCTCTCACTGACCTCCGCCTCCAAAACCCCAGCATCAGGTGATTCTACAAATCAAACACAAAAACAAGGCACACAAACAAATCTGCCGAATGACTCATCGATTAGAGAACTTGGACTGACAAACATTGTTGAGAATCAATCTCCTGTACTTACACCATTGGTGGTTATATGTACATAATAAAACAGCTGCCTGCGTTTTCCATTCCCACCCTACACACACACACACAGACACACAAACAGACACAC
>NW_025215381.1:1643428-1645162 GCF_004010195.1 Chiloscyllium plagiosum
GGTTACAGATATAGGGAGGGGTGTAGGGGCTGGAGGGGGTTACAGAGATAGGGAGGGCGTGTCAGGGTTGGTGGGGGATATAAAGGTAGACAATAAGACCAGAAGAAAATGGGAACAGGAGTACGGTGTTCAGCCCCTTGAGCCTGCTCTCCTTGCAATCGAATTATGGCCGATCCGACATTCTTAGTGTCTACTTTCCAGCCCTTTCCCTGTAATCCTAGAATTTATCGATCCCTGCATTAAAAATCCACAAGGACTCTGTCCCCATAGTCCTTTGGGGCAAGGTGCTCCAGAGACGCTCCACCCTCTGAAGAAATTCCTCATCTAAGTCTTTAGCTGGTGCCTCTTCATTCTGAGACTGTGCCCATCGACCTGGACTCTCCCAACAGCCTTTCAGCACTTACCCTGTCAAGCCCCTTAAGAATTCTCGATGTTTCAACGAGAACACCTCGCAGTCTAAATTCCAGTCGGTAGAGTCCCAACCTGCTTAACCTCTGCTCAATAAGTCAATCCCTCCAGACCAGGGGTCATTCCAGTCAGCTTTCCCCGAACAGCGTTCAATCTTTCTTTACTCAGCGAGTCGTGAGTTCATGGAATGCCCTGCCAGTAGCAGTGGTGGACTCTCCCACATTATGGGCATTTAAGCGGGCATTGGATAGGCATATGGAGGATAGTGGGCTAGTGTAGGATAGGTGGGCTTGGATCGGCGCAACATCGAGGGCCAAAGGGCCTGTACTGCGCTGTATTCTTCTATGTTCTATGTTTCCTCAAAGGGGAAACCCTCAAAGCTGCTCCCAGTATTCCAGATGTGTGTCTCACCAGCACCTTGTACAGCTGCAGTGAAACCTCTTGACTCTTACACTCCTACCTCGTGTAAGAAGGGCTAAGATTCCTTCCTGTGCTGCCGGTGTGTGTGTTAGCTTTGTTTTTTTTTGTGCATAAAGACTCCCATGTCCCTTTGCATTGCAACTTTCTGCAGTTTTGCTCCATTTAAATAAAACTCTTCTTGTACTCCCCCTTCCAAAATGGACACCTTCACATTCTCCCAAATTTCACTCCATTTACCATATTTTGCCTCCTCACTTAATCTATCAATAAACCTCTACTACCTTACCTTTCCACCTCAGGAGGGATGCAGGCATACCTCTATAACCTGATGAAGGGTTCACCAGATTCCTGATGAAGGGCTTATGCCTGAAACATTGACTCTCCTGCCCCTCGGATGCTGTCTGACCTGCTGTGCTTTTCCAGCCCCACCCTCTCAACTCTGAGCTCCAGCATCTGCAGCCCGCACTTTCTCTGGATACACCTATAACTCCAATTTATCAGTGTTCACCTGATTGAGAACTTTCAACTGAACTGAGTCCATCCCCCATATATTCCCAATCTATTTATAAAGCAACTGGGTACACGTGTTCAACATTTTGCGCAAAAGGGAATGATGCATTCCTGTTTTGTACTGTAACAGCCCCGTGAGTGCTTGTCTGAGTGTCAACTTCAGTACAGTACAGAGAAACCTCAATCACCCAATAGACATACGGGGTAGTATTCCATTCAATTAATCAAATTCCGGATTACATAGTTTCGCCAAGCATCGGGGACCTTGCGATCTTGCCGGATAATCTGGTATTACACACACACAGACACACACACACACTCACCCTCACACACACATACACACTCACTCACACCCTCTCATACACACTCACCCTCACACATACACACTCTCACCCT
>NW_025215381.1:1645664-1651763 GCF_004010195.1 Chiloscyllium plagiosum
CCCCCACCTCTGTCGAGATCTGCTTGGGTGAGTTGAGCAGAAAATGCCTGCGTGCAGCAATGATCCTGGCCATCAGCACAGAACATTCTCCGTCACAGGCACAAAAGGGGCTCTCCTACCTCACTCCCACAAACAGGAATATGTCTGGCAGTGTCGCAAACTGCCCCCAACAACTCGCACCAATATCTACCCTCCTTCAAATCTATCCCTCGCCCCTCTCACATCCTCCAATTCCCATTGTCCCATCTCTGGAATCAAGCCTTTGGAATTCCCTCTGCGACTGAGTGGTTAGCACTGCTGCCTCACGGCGCCAGGGACGCGGGTTCGATTCCAGCCTCAGGCAACTGTCTGTATGCACTTTGCACATTCTCCCCGTGTCTGCGTGGGTTTCCTCCCAAACTCCAAAGATGTGCGGGTTCAGGTGGATTGGCCATGCTAAATTGTCCATCGTGTTAGGTACATTAGTCAGAGGGAAATGGGTCTGGGTGGGTTACTCTTCAGAGGGGCAGTGTAGACTTGGTGGGCCAAAGGGCCTGTTTCCACACTGTAGGGAATCTAATCTAAATTCCCACCTCGTTCACCCCCTTCCTCAAAAGGAAATTGGCTTGGAGTTGAGGTTTTGAGTCAGGTAGCACAGAGTTCTGTAGCTTTGGTAGGAAATGGCTGCCAATAGATTATCTGCCTCCTCGTTCCTTCCCTCATTCTAGAGCTCGGGTATTGTGCAGAGTTGTGGTCTTATCTGAGGAAAGATGTTTTAGCTATGGAAGAAACACAACAAACGATTTATCAGACTGATTAGGGACAGCACAGTGGCTCAGTGGTTAGCACTGCTGCCCCCCCCCCCCCCCCCAGCACCAGGGACCCAGGTTCGATTCCAGCCTCGGGCGACTGTCCATGTGGAGTTTGGACATTCTCCATGTGTCTGCGTGGGTTTCCTCCGGGTGCTCCAGTTTCCTCCCACAGTCCAAAGGGTGGATTGGCCGTGCTAAATTGCCCAAAGTGTTCAGGGATGTGTAGGTTAGGGTGGATTGGCCATGGGAAATTACCCCATAGTGTTCAGGGATGTGGAGGTTAGGGGGAAATGGGTCTCTGGTGGTTTACTCTTTGGAGGATGTGTGTGGTCATGTTGGGCCGAAGGGCCTGTTTCCACACTGTAGGGATCCTAGGATGGCAGGACTGACTTATGAAGGGAGACTGGATCGGTTGGGACTATATTCACTGGAGTTTGGAAGAAGGAGGGGGAAATCTCATAGAAATGTATAAAATTCAAACAGGACTAGACAGGATAAACACAGGAAGGATGTTTCTGATGACCAGGAAATCCAGAACAGTCTAAGGATACAACCCTGTTACGGTAGGCACTGCAAGACGTGTCAGAGTGTGGACATAGATACCACCATTACATGTGGGGACACCTCCCACCTTGTACATGGCAGGTACTCATGTGACTCAGCCAACATTGTCTATCTCATACGTTGCAGGCAAGGATGCCCGGAGGCATGGTACATTAGGGAAACCGAGCAAAGGCTACGACAACGGATGAATGGATACCGCACAATAATCAACAGACAGGAGGGTTCCCTCCCAGTTGGGGAACACTTCAATGGTCCAGGATCTTCGGGTGACCATCCTCCAAGGCAGACTTCGGGATGGGCAGAAGCGAAAAGTGGCTGAGCAGAGTCTGATAGCTAAGTTCAGTACCCATAGGGAGGGCCTCAACCGAGACCTTGGGTTAATGTCACATTACAGGTGACCACCATTGCACTATACACACACACAGATACTCCTACACACACACACACTCTCACACACATAGGCACTCCTATACACACATACACATGGACACACATACACAGACACGCACACAGATGCCCACACACACCCTTACAGGCACACACACTCCCACACTCACACGTGCACCCCCTCACAGACTTAAGACACTCTGCACTCAGTACACACATACACTTTCTTACACTCACAACCCCCAACCAGACAGACAGACACAAACAGACAAAGACCCATATGCCCACATATATTTTGTGAAGTGAATTTGTACTTGCAGTATTACATTGTACTTTGCTCAAAAACTGCATGCATTCATGTAGAACCCTGAGTTCAAACCCTGCATGAATTCATGTAAAACTCCGTTATCTCACTTTTTAGATTAGAATCAATCTAAACGTCATGGCATAGACAGAGAACACAGGGGAAGAACAGCTTCAACATATTGTCTAGCTATCACCCATTGTTAACAGCTAACCTGAGAATGCAACTTTTTATAAAAAGGTTTTGTGATTTACACATGAAAGAAGTGAAACTATCATGGTATGCAAACAGATGAAAGACTTAACAGACAATCAATTTTTCAATGTATAATTTCAGTTACATCACGCTGTAAATTTTTGCTATAAATTCTGTGTTAGGATTGAGCTCTCCACTATCACCTGATGAAGGAGCGATGCTCCAAAAGCTAGTGCTTCCAATTAAACCTGTTGGACTATAATTAGAATCAATCTAAACATCATGGCATAGACAGAGAACACAGGAGGCTAACACCTTCAACATATTGTCTAGCTATCACCATGGTTAACAACTAACCTGAGAATGCAACTTTTTTAAAAAAGGTTTTGTGATTTACACATGAAAGAAGTGAAACTGTCATGGTATTCAAACAGATGAAAGGCTTAACAGACAATCAATTTTTCAATGTATAATTTCAGTTACATTGCACTGTAAATTTTTGCTATAAATTCTGTTAGGATTGAGCCCTCCACTACCACCTGATGAAGGAGCGACGCTCCGAAAGCTAGTGTGCTTCCAATTAAACCTGTTGGACTATAACCTGGTGTTGTGTGATTTTTAACTAAGGATATGGAGTAGTCATTTAGGACTGACTGGGGGAAAAATGTCTTCACCCAGAGCTCCACCTCTAGTTTAAAAGGGTAGAGGGAGTTTTACTTTGCGTTTAACCCTGTACTGTCCATGTCCCATGAACGTTTGATGGGGACAGTGCTGGGAGGAGTTTAAAAGGGTAGGAGGGAGCTTTACTAATGCTGTGCTGTCACTGTGCTGGAAGCGTTTGGTGAAGGCACCCAACTTCATGTCAAAGGACTCCAATTCCCAAGCAGTAAACCCCCTGCATCTCGCTCCCTGTTCAGTCATTTCAGAGAATCAGACTGTTGCTGTCCAGTCTCCTGCCAGACTCTGACCACAAGAGGATGGTCAATCTTCCTGAACATGGAAAGCTCCTTCACCGAACAGTCCCTCACTGCTGCTGGTAGCAGGCCCCCTCTGTCTTTATTTAATGCCCAGCGGGAGACAGAATTTCACAGAACTACCAAAGACTCCTCAGAATTACTCATTGACCAAAGTACTCATCGCGGCTGTGCGTGACGTTCGATTTCCTGAACAAAGCCAGCCAGCAAGGAGAAAGACTTTCAATAAAATCCAATCCCTTTTCACATCCTCAGAGCATCAAAGTTGCTTTCCAGCCAACGGAACACTTTTCTCAAAACGTAAATACCATTCTGATCTCGCAAACGTGACAGAGGTAAAAACAATGACTGCAGATGCTGGAAACCAGATTCTGGATCAGTGGTGCTGGAAGAGCACAGCAGTTCCGGCAGCATCCGAAGACAGGCAAAACCGACGTTTCGGGCAAAAGCCCTTCATCAGGAATAAAGGCAGAGAGCCTGAAGCGTGGAGAGATAAGCTAGAGGAGGGTGGGGGGTGGGGAGAGAGTGGCATAGAGTACAATAGGTCAGTGGGGAAGGAGATGAAGGTGATAGGTCAGGGAGGAGAGGGTGGAGTGGATAGGTGGAAAAGGAGCTGGGCAGGTCGGACAAGTCCGGACAGGTCAAGGGGATCGAGTTGCGGGAGGTTAGAAGCTAGGATGAGGTGGGGGAAGGGGAAATGAGGAAACTGTTGAAATCCACATTGATGCCCTGGGGTTGAAGTGTTCCGAGGCGGAAGATGAGGCGTTCTTCCTCCAGGCGTCTGGTGGTGAGGGAGCGGCGGTGGAGGAGGCCCAGGACCTCCAGCTGACAGCCAGCTGAGCACAGTCATGAAGAGCAAAGCAGGACTAAAGCAACCAGAGATGCTGTTTCCAGCTCATCACTGTTCACGTTCACTGAGGGATAAGCATCTGCACTACGATACTCCCTCCTCATCCAGAAAATACTGGTTCTATCCAGTATACTCGTCCAGTATTTTGTGGGTGAGTATACTTTGGTACTGAAGCTTATCCCTCAGTGAACGTGAACAGTGATGAGCTGGAAACAGCATCTCTGGTTGCTTAGTCCTGCTTTGCTGTTCATCAGTTTCAGGTCAGACACAGGGGCTGAGTGGTCAGCACAGCGCCAGGGACCTGGACTCAATTCCACCCTCGAGCGACTGCCTGTGTGGAGTTTCTGCGTGGGTTCCCCTCCACCACAGTCTGAAGACGTACGGGTTAGGTGGATTGGCCGTGCTAAATCGCCCGCAGTGGGCAGGCGAGGTGGATTAGCCATGGTAAATGCGGGGGTTACAGGGATGGGTGGGGGGGTCTGAGGCAGGAAGCTCTTCGGAGGGTCGTTGTGGGCTCGATGGACCGAATGGCCTGCTTTCCACACAGCAGGGATTCTACGCAAGTTAGCAGCTCTCCCTTGGTGCAGCACTGAACAGGCACGAACCCAGATGGGGTGGGATTCAGACACATGGCCTCCTGTTCTGGGGGAGACAGAAGGTTAGCGACGCTCACACAGATGTTACCATTAGTGGTTAGCATTGCTGCCTCACAGCACCAGGGTCCCAGGTGCGATTCCAGCCTCAGGCGACTGTCTGTGTGGAGTTTGCACATTCTCCCCCGTTTCTCCCACAGTCCAAAGACGTGCAGGTTAGGGTGGATTGGCCATGTTAAATTGCCCCATAGTGTTAGGTGCTTTAGTCAGAGGGGAATGGGTCTGGGTGGGTTTCTCTTCGGAGGGTCGGTGTGGACTTGTTGGGCCGAAGGGCCTGTTTCCACACTGTAGGGAACCTAATCTAATCATCTCACAGTTTCCAATTCAGGTCCCTCTCACCTCGATCAAATCTGCTCTCCAAGGAGAGCTGCCCTAACCCCTTCCCATCTATCTTCATCTCAGAAGTTTCTCATCCATTCCTGGAAATTCCCTCGGCACTCTCTCCAATGCATTCGCGTCGTCCCTGCAGTGTGGCACCCGAAACGGTTCGCAACATTCCAGCTGGGTTCCAGAAGGAGATTCAGCACATTCCTCGACAGAGGTACCCGGAGAATATCCCGGCATCCGTCACACGCCGGAAAGCTGCTAGACTGCGCCGACATGACGGACAGCATCGCACCCGCCCAGACATGGCACACCAAGCAGAAAACAAAGAGATTGCTGACCTTTCCCCAGAACAGACTTCCCATGTTTCTCAAGGTCTTTTCCAGCACTGGCTGAGGTCACTGTAGATTGGAAAATACAGATCTATCCGTACACTTACAAACAGTGTCTCGGTGTGCATGCCTTTAAAACACAGCATAGATTTCAGCAAAACTGGATTACAGACACAGCCACCACGCCTACTTCCAGTAGAAGATAGAAACTCCAATTGGTATCTACATTACACATTGGTACCATTGGGATCCCTGCCCTTCAGCTTATCGCGATTCCCCCCTCAATGTCCACCGGAGAAGTCAAGCAGGGACCTCAGGTCAAAGTCTTCTCTGAAAGACAGCATGCCAACCGTGCCTCACACAGAGGGCTATGAGCAGGGACTTTCTACTGAAGGATCTGGAGGGGCTAGTTAAACCCACAAGCTTTGATCTGGGTGAACCCCTCTCAGAGAGCAGTGAATCAGTACAATTCTTTAACACAGCGGCTGGGTCATAGAGATGTACAGCACGGAAACAGACCCTTCTGTCCAACCCGTCCATGCCAACCTGATATCCCAACCCAATCTAGTCCCACCTGCCGCCACCCGGCCCATATCCCTGCAAACCCTTCCTATTCATATTCCCATCCAAATGCCTTTTAAATGTTGCAATTGTACCAGCCTCCACCACTTCCTCTGGCAGCTCATTCCATACACGTACCACTCTCTGTGTGAAAAAGTTGCCCC
>NW_025215381.1:1652872-1653299 GCF_004010195.1 Chiloscyllium plagiosum
GAGACAGAGAGAGAGAGAAGTGGAAACAGAGAGAGTAAAAGTGTGAGAGCGAGAGAGAGAGAGGGAGAGAGAATGTGCATGGGGCAGAAAGCAGAGTAAAAGTGAGAGAATGATGGTGAGAAACAGTGAGGTAATGCCATTTTTGAGCAGAATACCACACTGCATGTCACTTGGCACCTTCTCAACATTGAGAATGGTTGCGTTTGGGTAGTATTTCAGACCTTTCCACTTCTTTCCAAACTGTAAAGAATGGAATGATACCTGGCTGGGATAGGCAGGAGAAACCTTTCAAATGGTGACTGATTTATCAACCACAATCAGCAGATTGCCCAACAGGGTCATGTGCTGATTGGAGTTTGACATTTGCGTAATCCTTGTGAAAATACCACAATTAGGGAAGGTTCCTCTGTGATCCTATTTGCAGGAT
>NW_025215381.1:1653799-1654823 GCF_004010195.1 Chiloscyllium plagiosum
CCCCGTCAATTAATGTTCAACTGAATATCAACTTCTCACAGTTTTTTAAAACTCAACTTCAAGGTTTCCGCACTTTCTCTGGTACTTGGCACAGTGATTTAAGATTAACTTTACCGATAGTAATCGTTACTTATACATATTATTTTCCATATTTATTCTTAAATTAAAATTCTACAAGTAGAGTTTGCATCTGTTGCCAAGATTGTTGTGTTAAGGTCTTTGATAATGTTGGCAATCTTTCCCCAGCAGCAAGAAGTGTAAATTGAGGCAATGAATGTGTGTTTGGCTTCTGTGATGGTCCTGACTGTGTACAGAAGTACTGGTAGTTTCTTTTGGTAATGGGGAGAGCAGTTGCCATATCAAGCCATTATGCAGCAGGATAGTATGGTTTGTATGGTGCATCTATAAATGTTGTGGAGAGTCCTTCTGTACAGGCTGAATTTCCTAAGCTGCCTGAGGAAGAAGAGGCATTGTTATGCCGTCTTGACTGTTGCATCTACAAGGTGCAGTTGCCTATCTTCACTGATTGTGGCCTGTGGGTCAGGAAGCTGATGATCCAGATTCAGAGGGCGGAGTTGAAACCTGTGTCTTGAAGTTTTGAGATTAGTCTGGAGGAGATTACGTTGTTGATGACAGAGCTGTAGTCGATGAGTCTGAGTCTGAAGTAGATGTCCTCGTCATCCATATGTTCTGGGGTGAGTGCAGGGCTGGGGAAATGGGATCTACTGTGGACCTGTTGTGTTAGCAGGCAAAAATGCAAGTGATCAAGGCAGGCTGGGAGGCTAGAATTGATGTGGGCCATGACCAGCCTCTCGAAGCACTTCATGTTGATGGAGGTTAGAGCCCCTGGGTGGAAGTCATTAAGGCACGTTGCATGTGCTTTCTTTGGTATTGGAATGATGGTGATCTGTTTGAAGCAACTGGGGCCCTCTGGTTTGGAGATGCTGGTGTTGGACTGGAGTGTACAAAGTTAAAAATCACACAACACCAGGTTATAGTCCAACAGGTTTAATTGGAAGCACAC
>NW_025215381.1:1655591-1693723 GCF_004010195.1 Chiloscyllium plagiosum
GTGTGTTTGTCTGTGTGTTTGTGCTTCACCTGCAATGTTCATTTGGGCCCTTGGATATTGAAGAAGGGGATAATAAACAGGCTGATGTTACACCTGCGGTTGCAGGGGAAAGTGCCATGGGGCTGCGGAGAGTCATGTTAGGAGTGAAGGAGGAGTAGACCGGGGTATCCCAGAGGGAAAGGTCCTTGCGGAAGGCTAACCAGGAAGGGGAGAATAATAGGTGTCTGGTGGCATCCATCTGAAGGTGGTAGAGATGGCAGCTAATGATCCCCTGGGTGTGGATGCTGTGAGATCAGTGACTGTAGGATAATAGGGCTGAGTTTCCCCTCAGAGACTCGCTGCAGGGACAATGTGCAGGTGTGTAACAGTCCCTCGTCTCAATGCGCTGTGCGTGTGTGTAACAGGACTGAGTCATCCAGCTGTGACTGTGTGCATGTGTGAGCAACAATGAACTAGAGTGCCTGCACTGAGTCTGTGTGCAAGCAACAGAAGACTGAGGCTCTCAGCACTGACTGGGTGTGTCTGTCTGTCACTGTATCAATCTGGACTCACTGGGTAAAGAAGAGGTTTACCAGGATGCCCAGTTTTGGAGTGCATAGGCTTTAAGGAGAGATTGAACACACTTAGATTATTTTGGCTAAAGTGGTGGAGGCTAAGTGGGGTCCTGATAGATGTATATTAAATTATGGCAGTCAGGGTCTCTTTTCCCAGGATGGAATTACTAGAGGGCAGAGGTTTAATGAGAGAGGGGAAATGTTTAAAGGAGATGTGCGACGATAGCAGGTGCTTGGAATGTGCTGCAGGTCAGGATGTTGAAGCGGCTATAGTAGCAAAGTTTAAGATGCATTTGGACAGGCAAGTGAACGGGCTGAGAATACTGGAATTTGGGTTGTGTGCAGGCAGAGGGAATTAATTTAAAATAGTATCATGGTTGGTGCGGACATGGTAGGCCAATATACAGTTCTTGGTTGGGGTGGGCCCGGAGCAGAGAATCCAGGAATTGGCAAGGTTACAGTGCTGTACTGCTTTGTTCTGAGAGTATCATAGTGCTCTGTATGTGTATGTTTCTCTCTCATAGGACTGAATGACTCAGTAGTGGTGCTGTCTGAAACAGGACTCTCTGACCGGATGCAGTTGAATCAGTATACACTTGATAGGGGACTGTCTCCTGGTGCTGACTCAGTGGGAAGGGGGTTTTGTGTGTGTGTGCATTTAACATGACCGGGATGAGTGACCCAGCATAACTGTTCATGTGTTACAGAACTGAATGACACAGCATTGGGTATCTGTATGTCTGTATAACAGGGCTGAGTGTCCCAGGGCTGACACTGTGTCTGTGTGTGTTGATATATGGCTTTAAGTAGTGTATTTTATCATGGATTTTTTATGAAGAGAGGTTTAGGTAGAGATGATAAACGGGCTGTTCCAAGACAATAAAGTAAATAGCTTCTAAGATCTTGGGGGTGTTTTAGTTGGAATCGTAGGACATTTGTCCCTGCTACAGCAAAACGCGTGAGTCTTTGTTCACTGCCTCTCTGTGTCCATCTCTTGATATTTGTACCTCCTGGACTGGAGAATTACATGTGTGACCGGAAGTTTTACTGAATTTGCCTTTTCCATGGGTGTTTTTGCAATTTTACTGTAGGAATGATTTATTGTCACTTATACTGTATAATGAGCTGCATGGTAAAATACAGTGAATAGTTTCAACTGACACCACAATCCAGTGCCATTCAAATACTTCAAGATTAAAGAAATAAGGCTTTGTTCCTCCGCCATGAGTCCCCAAATCTGAGCCGGTCAATTAACGATACCCGTGCAGGACCCACCAGTGTTAAAGTCATCACTCTTCAGGCACCACCTCTTCATTGCTGGGCCCAGCCCTCTGAAGGCCTGCCGATACCAGGTCCTATGGCTGCACTGCAGCTGCCTCGCCAGCTATCGGCATAATGCATGCTCCGTGTTGCCATCGCCACATTGATAACCAGGAGTCGCTACTTCAGGCCCACCGCAAGCAGGAGACTCTGGCTCTACTGCCACCATAACCTCACCAATTCCTGGAGCCCCTGCTCCGGGCTCGCCACAACCAAGAGTCCTTGGCTTTGCTGAGAATTCCACCTCACCAAAGTCCTGTGTTGGCCACCTTTCCTTCTGCCAACAGGAGGAAGATGGAGGTAAAAGCCAAAAAGGGTGAAGAAAGAAGGGAGGAAGTGGCCGCCTGGACTGGACAGGCAGAGGAGGCTGAACACTGCCTATCTTGCAGGCGCTGCCATCTTGTAAGTTGGAGCAGTTGATATTTAGTGTTTAAATAATTATTATTCTTCTAAGTTTTCCAATAGAGTTTCTAATTTTTCTTTATTTTTGTTTGAACTGTAAGATTAAAGTGCGTTTTACTTCAAGGAAGGTAGTTCAAACAATCGAATTGCATCTGGAATGCCTTAAAACAAGTAAAAGTTGGAGTCTATGCTATCATAATATATTTGAGGAAGTTTGGTCTGGTCAACGAGACCTACGGGGCAATGTTTTTTACACAGGGTGATACGTGTATGGAATGAGCTGCCAAAGGAAGTGGTGGAGGCTGGTACAATTGCAACATTTAAGAGGTATTTGGATACCTATATGAATAGGAAGGGTTTGGAGGGCCGGGTGCTGGCAGGTGGGACTAGATTGGTTTGGAAAATTTGGTCAGCATGGACAGGTTGGACCGAAGGGTCTGTTTCCGTGCTGTACATCTCTGTGACTCTGTGTGTGTTTCTGTGTCTAGTAGGACTTCATGTCCCAGCACCAATGCTGTGTGTGTGAGTACGTGTCCAGGAGGAATGAGTGTGCCAGGGTTGAGTGTGTGTGTGTGTGTATCTACTGGTATTGAGTGTCACAGCGCTGATTCTGTGTGTAGCTCAACTAAGTTGCAGTAGCATGTGAATCAGGATGTGGATGTGTGTGTGTTTAAGCAACAAAAGTGTAAAGGTAGAAAAGAGTTGAGAAAGTTTTATTCTGTATCTAACCCTGTGATGGCATCCGTGTTAAAGGATCTTTTAGTTCTTGTTTTAAAGAGCATAGAGGGTTTGATTTCAGTTCGGAAGAGTAGAGGGAGATTTTATGCACCATCTCCTGTCTCGATCTTTGGATGGGTACGTTATTGAGGGAACTTTGCTTTCAATTTAAAATAGCAAGAGCTTTTACTCTGTACGTAACCTCATACTACACTTATCTCTGGTCTGTTTAATGGGAGCAGTGTAAAGGAGCATTACTTTCAGTTTAAAAGATAGAGGCAGCTTTGCTTTCAGTTTAAAAAAGTACATGGAGCATTGTTTGAAATAGAGGAAGCTTCACCTTTTATGTAACCCCATATTGTCCCCATTATCCATGGAGTGTTTGGGGAAAGTGTAGGGGAGTTTTACTCTATCTAAGCTTGTGTTGTCCCTGTCCTACAAATGCTTAGTAAGGAGAGTGTCTATGGTGCTTTGTCAGTTTGAGAGTAGAGGGCCGCCTCTTTTTGTTAAAGAGAGTAGGGGTGTGGCTCAGTGGTTCGCATTGCTGCCTGACACTGCCCAGGGACCGTGGTTTGATTCCAACCTCTCTGTGAAGTTTGCACACTCTGTGTCTCCGGGTTTCCTCCGGGTGCTCTGATTTTCCTCCCACAGTCCAAAACTGTGTAGGCTAGGTGGATTGGCTATTGAAAATGTGGGGTCACCGCAATAGGCTGGGCCAAGGTGGAGGTTGGGTGGGGGGGGGTCTCACTGCAGCACTCTTCAGAAGGGAGGTGTGCACGAAATGGGCCAAATGGCCTGCTTCCACACTGTAGCAACTCTGATTCTCAACAGAAGTTGACTTTCGACTTTGAAAGTGTAGTGAGTGTTTTGCTTTGCTCTGTTTCTGTCCTGGGGGTATTTGGGAACAGTGTAGACAAAGTTTTACTTTGTACTAATTCTAAAATACTTCCTGACTGGCAGGGCCTGCTGCAGACTGCTTTCCTCCCATTGGTTCAGCTCTAGAAGATGTCAAGTGGCCTGCAGGATGCAGCCATCACCAGCTTCCTCCAGTTCATTGAAGACAAGGGGTTCAAAGTATATACATCACTGACAAAACAAAGCTGTGACACAGGCAAGGTGCCAAGGTGTCTCCGAGACGAGATGAATCTCCTGTACCGGAAAACCAAGATGGAATGGAAACATCGTGAAGATGAATCAAAGAAAAAGTAAGTCATCCAAAAGAGGTTGTATATAAACTGTAGTCTGGCTCCATTGCCAGCTTGGAGTAACTGTTCATTCCCGAGCTATGCTCCACAGGGGCTAGTATTGACCTCAGAAGGATGTCATGCATGTTTTGGGCTTTGTAACCACTTATTGTGATTTCACTGCCTCTGGACAGCAGTTGGTGTGTTTCAGACAGGGACCATATTTTCACTCATTCTTCCATGTTCACAAATCTTAATCTGTCTGCGTCTCTCTCTGTGCCTCTGATTTCTTTTGTGACCCTTTCTATCATTCTGTCCATCTTTTGACCTCAATCTCTCTGTATATCACTGTCTCTAGCTCTCTCCTACTTTCTAGTTCTCTACCTTTGTCTCTCTATCAGTCACTTAACCGTTTCTGTCTTGCTGTCTTTCTACTCAATAGCTGAGATTCTTCGAGCGCAATCTCCAACTCTTGTCACCACCTGTTTAAGTTCTCCTACCTTTGAGCATATCGTCAGGTTAATCACCTGATCTTACTCTGTCATTGCAGTTTGTGGGATCTTGCTGTACCAAGGTTCACTGGCATGGCAACCATGCCCACACTTCAAAAGGTATTCCATTGACCAATGCTCGTCTTCCTTCTGCCATTCTATTTTTCCTTCCTCACCCATTTTTTTCATATACATCTGTCCCTTGCCCTGGCTTTGTATGTTTGTTTGTCCTCTTCCTCACCCACCTTCTACCATCTGGTCCTCCTTCTCTTTACCCCCAAAAAAACTTGCCCTTTCCATTCCCAGAAACTTAGATCGTCAGGCACGATTGCTAGGTCTTGGGCCATACTTTGACTACCACAAATCTTTGAAAGTTAAGTTGTTTATACTCATTTATCTCATCGCCTCATCTCACTGTTTCCATCCTAGCCACCGCTCCTGCATCAGGCTTCAGGAGTGGCTGAGGCCATATAGGCTGGGTAATGGTAGAATGAAAACTTAGAGGGGTGGGGTGGAATGTTGATTTTGCTCGAATTGTACTTTTGTCTTAGCTTTTTAAAAAAAGAAGTGGAAAGGAGCAGATATTGTGGCTTGAATTTCATGCCTGGATCAGTAAACATGGGAGTCATGGCCACCATCCGTAGACATGAGGATGGCTGTCTGATATGTAGAGGGTTGCTGGGCAAAAGACCATAGTCTTGTTGTGCCAATACTTGGTCAAAGCTATGATAATACCAAAAACTGCTCTATCCACAGTGCATTTCCCCCTCATTACTGTCCATGTCAACCTTTGCCCACCATGCCCCTTTTTCTGCTACCCATGCCCCTTTGCCTGTTTTATTATTACATTGATCCCAGACAGAGGTGGTAAATAAGGTGTTTGGTATACTTTCCTTCATTGTTCAGACCGTTCAGCATAGGAGTTCAGGTGTCATGTTGCGATTTTACAGGATGTTGGTGAGGACACTTTTGGAGTGCTTTGTACAATTCCGGCCGCTCTGTGATATGAACGATATTGTCAAATTGGAAGGGTGCAGAAAAGATTTACAATTATGTTACTAAGACTGGAAGGTTTGAGTTAAAAGGAAAGGCTTGAATTTTCTTCACTAGAGCATAGGAGGTTGAGGCTGACTTTTATAAAAGTTTATAAAATCATAAGAGGCATAAATAAGTTGAATAACCAAGCCTTTTCCCCAGAATAAGTGAATTCAAGGGCATATCTTTAAGATAAGAGGAGAGATTTAAAAAGAGGAGGGGCAACGTTTACTCGCAGAAGGTGATTCATATGTGAAATGAACTGAGGAAAGCATAGATACAGGCACAGTTACCCCTTTTTAAATACATTTGGAGAGGTATATGAATAGGAAATGTTTAGAAGGATATGGGGCAAACGCAGGCAAGTGGGGCTAGTGTAGTTTGGAAGCTTGGTTGGCATGGAGGAGTTGGACTAAAGGGTCTGGTTCCATGCTATAACTATATGCTATGCTACCTTTAAGATGGTTAAGGGCCATTACAACGAGATGTTCTGGTAAAATGATACCCACTTCCCTTTAGTGGGGTGGTAATAGTAGTCTGTTTGCTGTTACTGTATATTTACTCCATATAGGCTTAAGCACAGAATTCAGACTCTGCAAGTCAGGGTCTTACAGCAGTCTGGCTAGTTATGTTGTTAAAGACTTCAAGACATCTGAGTCAACAGGAATTATGTTTTATGATCTGAGGGCTAACTTGGGAAGACATGGACTATATTATACCAATTAATGGTGTTTTATTGAGTGCTAAGTTATGCTAACCCTTGTCCCCAATCATCATGTTTTTCACTTCTGTCATCCTTATCAACTCAGAACCCATGTAGGCAGACCACAGGACACATTGAGATTAAGAATTTAATTCAAAGTCTATTGATGAACTTGGCAATACAAAAGAAAGTCTACCTTCGATTTTTTTTTAAAAAAAACTCCCAAAGAACAAGCACTTAGAACATAGAACAGTACAGTACAGGAACAGGCCTTTGGCCCACGATTCTGTTCTGAATGTGATGCCAAATTGTTAATCTCTTCTGTGAGCCCATGGTCCATATCCCTCTATTCCTTGCTTTTTCATGTGCCTATCCAAAAGATCATTAATTAACCCAATGCAGACATGGGAGGAGAAATGGCAGATGGAGTTTAATTCTGGTAAGTGTAAGCTGTTGCACTTTGGGCAATCAAAACTTGTTCCTTACAACTCCTTTGAACTTCCCCTCTTGCCTTGCATGCATACCTTCTATTATTATACAGTTTGGGCGGCATGGTGGCACAGTGGTTAGCACTGTTGCCTCACAGCGCCAGAGACCCGGGTTCAATTCCCGCCTCAGGCGACTGATTGATTGTGTGGAGTTTGCACATTCTCCCCGTGTCTGCGTGGGTTTCCTCCGGGTGCTCCGGTTTCCTCCCACAGTCCAAAGATGTGCAGGTCAGGTGAATTGGCCATGCTAAATTGCCCGTAGTGTTAGGTATAGGGGTAAATGTAGGGGTATGGGTGGGTCGCGCTTCGGCGGGTCGATGTGGACTTGTTGGGCTGAAGGGCCTGTTTCCACACTGTAATCTAATCTAATCTAACCTCATAGGGAGAGATTCTGATTGTTCGTCCTATCTACACATCCCATAGTTTTATAAACTTCTATGAGGTCTCCTCCAGAGAAAACAACTCTAGTTTGTCTAGCCTCTCCTTATGGCTCATACTGTCTAATCCAGGCAGCATCCTGGTAAACCTCTTCTGTATCCTCAGCAAAGCCTCCACATCCTTCCTGGCAACCAGATTTGAGCACAGTACTCAAGTGTGGCCTAACCAAAGTTTTATAAAGTTGCATCATCACTTTCCTCACTTGTGTACTGCATGCCGTGACCAACAAAGAAAGCATGTCATACGATTTCTTTACCACCCTACCTACTTTCAGGGACAGTGGACTAGGATCTCAAGATCCCTCTATGTCAATGAAGTTCAGCATCCTGCCATCAACTGTATATTTTCCTTTAACATTTGATCTCCCAAAGTGCAACACCTTACATTTGCCAAAATTAAACTCCATCTGTCATTTCTCCTCCCATGTCTGAAACTGATCTATATCCTACTGTATCCTTTGAGAACCTTCTACGCTATCCACAGCTCCCCTGATATTTGTGCTATCGGCAAACTTACTAACCCGTCCATCTACATTTTCATCCAAGTGATTTGTGTAGATCACAGACAAGAGGTCCCAGTATGGAGCAGAACACTACTAGTCACAGCCCTTCAGCCAGAAGAACACCCTTTTCCCCCACTACGCGCACACTTCTGTGAACAAGCCAAAGCTGATCTGAAATGGCCAAGTGACTGTGGATCCCATACATCTTAATCTTCCGGGTGAACCTACCATGAGGGACCTTGTTGAAAGCTTTGGTAAAATCCATATAAATTCATCCATTGCAGTACTCCTCAATCACCCTCTTCACCTCAAAGAGGTGGTAGCCTGGAGTTTCCAATGAAGGGTGAACTTATGGATACTACATTGTAATCACAAAAGCTTGTAAAATCAGTCATGCGGCACTGATTGAGTAGTGGTATCCATCAGGCTTATGTTAGCAGGTAGAACGAAATAGTGCTGAGTATTTTATTTAAACATTGCAGACAATATTTGCAAATTTCTAAATGGTAAGAAATTCAAATGCCTTTAATTTGACAGTTTCCTAGCAGTTCTGTTAACAACTGCCTTGATAGTTCCAATAGGTTTATATGCATTTTGAACAAACTCGTGTCTGTTTCTTTACGATTCCGAAGGACATTTCACCTCTCCAAAGAACTCCACTTCAGATGACCTCCAACCAGTCAAAAACTCAGGTCTTGAACATTGCACTAGCACAGTGAGATTAGCCTCAGGCCACTGTTCTTTGACATATACAATTCCAACCTTGAGTTGTGGGTGTGCAATTTAGAGCACTCCTTTTTATGAGGTTTTGAGACCTATATAGGCTAACACTCCAGAATCAGGACTGAGGAGTTACTGCACTGTCAAAGGCATCATTTTTTAGAGTGTAATGTTGCGTCCAATCAGGTCTCCTGGTTGAACAAAAGGCCCACAATCTCCTTTATAGCTTAGTCAATATTCATTCCTCAACAAACTGCACTTACCAAAGCAGAGTCATAAGCATGTTGTTGTTTGTGCTATCTGGCTTGCATTAATCCAGCATTCTCCTGGCTTTACTGCTTTGCAAACTTCAACTCATGCAGAACAGTAACCTTCATACTACCATGTACCTCAGCCCCTGTGCTTGATGATCTTCACTGACTCCTGTTCTGTAAACAGTTCAGGAAAAAGCTTTGCTTTCCTTTGTTTAACCTACTTATGATTCTCTCAATGTCTTTCCCCTCTCCCTCTTTCCGCTTCCTTCCCTGTCTTTCTCTCCTTTCATTTCTCTATTTTCTTGCTCCTAACCTCCTCCCTACTCTCTTTCCTCTCTCTTTCTCCTCCGTCATTCTTTCCATCTCTTCCCTTTCTCTCCATGTCCCTCTTTCCTTGCTACCTCCACACCCCCCTCCCGGTCTGTCTGTGTCTCTCTTTGCTTTGCCCCATCCCCCACCCCCTCTTCGTTTTCTCCTCTTCCCGACCAAGTGTCTGCAAGGATGGGGGACTGGGAAGGGTGCGGGATCTCGCCTCCTTCCGCAAGCACTTCCGAATGGGTTTCATGACCATGCCAGCCTCCCAGGAGCATGGGCCACACCCATGTGCCAGTGGAATGACCACCCGCTCTCTGTCACTTCACTCAGTGGGCAGTGTGGAGAACGGCGAACACTCCTGTACCAGAAAACCTCCAAGCAAGCCCAGGCGTCATCCCAGCACCAAACTCAGCCTGTGCCCTGAGGGCAGGAGCAGCAGCGGGGATGAAGGACTCGGATCAAAGGGCGAGAAAGGTGAGCAATATTGGGTCATGTACCAGCCAGGTGTGTCAGAACTTTGTTCACACTGCTTTCAAACGGAGTCTTCATGCTTCTAGCTTCCAGCCCTCCTTACAGCATTGTTTACTGTTCTCTGGGTCCACGCTAGGCTTAACTAATCAAATACAGTGAGCAGCAATAGTAAACAGACTCAGCTAATCAGACACAGCACAATTGATAACTGCAGATCCCATGCCCACTGTTGTAGGAAGAGTATGAGAGTGGAGTTCACACCAGTGCTCTGTGGGTAATGTTCATTCCTCAGCTGTCGCCATATTAAAAACCAAGATGACCTTGCCATTGAAGTTTGTGGGATTTTGTCATGTTTCCCAGCGACACTTCGGAATGACTAATTTTGGTTGAAAGGTGCTCAGGGGAGGATAAAGGGTGGAGAGAGGCACTAGAGATTGGTAAGTGTTTCCTCTAGGTCTCCTCAACATGGCAGCCATGGTCTGTGCCCAGGAAGCAGCAATCACCTGTTTCTCTCTTCTCCTTCCAGTAATGCAGAGGCCAGGCCTCGAGGCAGGAGACAGCGGGCGGAGGATCCCACCCCTGAAGCCGAAGCGGAGCCCCAACACCCAGCTCTCCGTGTCCTTCGACGAAGCCTCTGCTGGCAGGGCCTCCCTCCCTGTGACATCTGGGCCCAGGTACACTCCACCCGCTGAGCCTCCCTGCGGCTCGGAGGAAGAGGTGGCAGGCGAGGAGGAGGAGCCAGTCTACATTGAGATGGTCGGAGATGTTTTCAAAGAGCAGAGTGCAGCTGATGAAGATTCAGACCACAGTGAGGCCATCTACGAGGAAATGAAGTACCCTCTACCCGAAGATGCCACACGGGAAGCAAAGTGGAGCAAGTTTGTCTTCCCGAAATCCAGTACAAGCAGAGGTTTGAGCCAAGCGGGTCCCAAGGCTCCTTACCAGGCTGACTCCAGAGGCTCACCCCATGACATTCCTCCCCCTTTTCCAAACCTTCTCCTGCATCGTCCGCCTCTCTTGGCCTTCCCTCAGTCCGCCTCCCAGAAGGCCTACAAGACTCCCCTTGCCCTCACTGTCGCCAGCCAGCCTGGCTCCAAGCTCCCTGTCCTGCAACATGGCGACTCAGCCCCCACCCCAGGAGATGCCCAGTCTGCTGGGCAGCCGATTCCCAGAGTGCAGAAGGAGGATGGGCTGCATCAGGGTGTCATGGTGCCCTCAGGGAGGGCGAGAAGCCACTCAACGCCCCTTCCCCCACAGACATCTGGTCAGCACCGTCCTGAGAAGGAACTGCCCACATCCCATACCATGAAGGCTTTGGCCCAGTCAGCATTAGCAGGCCGTCAGACCCATGTTTATCAGAAGGCTGAGAGGGACAAGCCCCCATCACTCAGTGTCATCTGCTCCTCTGTGAAAGTCACCACCCACTCACTGGTCACCCAGGCCTCTGGTGACCAGAAGGTGGACAAAGAACTCTCAAGTGTACAAAGTGTGTTCTGCTCCATTAGTAAAGCCAGCACCCCTTCCCGGCCTCTGTCCAGCCTCTACAAGATGCCAGTGGCGCATGGGCTACTGGAGCACCCTAGCCTGCCTGGCCCAGGCTCCCTAGTGTGGCCTTACCTCCCACTGGCTTGCAAACGCCCTCCGGCCTATGACAGTCTCAAACCTGGCTCAGCCCAGAGGGTCTGCCCCGCTGTCTACCATGCAACGGTGAAGACCCAAGGACAAGACAGAGCACCAGCCTTCACCAACATCTGTTGTCCACGTTCAGTCACCAACCCAGAGGCACGGAGCCCCCCTGGGGAGGCTAGTTCCGGGCACGGTTGGCAGCGAAATCTGCCTTGCAGCAGGAAGGCACAGGACCCAGAAGGTAAGCTGACCTGGGAAAGGTGTGCAGACAGATCTCTGGGGGTTGAGTGGCATGCTCCAAAGGTTGATTGGATTGATTTGATTAGATATATTAATGTCACGAGTGCTGAGGGTACAGTGAAAAGTGTTTATGTGCTTTACAGGCAGATTGTTCTATGCAAGTGCATCAGGGTAACAGAACACAGTATAGGATACGATGTTGCCAAGGAGATGCAGAACGGAATTAACATTAAAGAGGTCCGTTCAAAAGTCTGCTAACCGCAGGGAAGAAGCTATTCTTGAATCTGTTTGTACGTTTGTTCTGTTAGATGGAAGCAGGTGGAAGATAGTATAACTGGGTTAGGAGGGGTCTTTGATTGTGTTGGTCGCTTTCCTGATGCAACTGGATGTAAAGATTAAGTCATTGGACAGGAGGAGTGATGCACTGGTCTGTGTAGGCGGAGGCCTACATCCCAGACTTGGGAGATGAGTTTATTTGGAACTATGGTGTTGATTGCAGAGATTTGGTAAATAATTAGGTATCCATGTCCAGATATTGCAGAGATGGGTAAAGGGTCAGGGAGGTGGGGGTCTGTCGAGGACCTGTCACGTGGCAGGCAAATTGCAAGGGGTCAAGGTAGTCTGGGAGGCTGGAGTTGATGTGAGCTGTGACCAATCTTCATAATTATGGATGTCAGAGCCACTGGACGATGCTGCATGTTTTTTCTTTTGCACTACTGGATTGTGGTCGTCTTGAAGCAGGTGGGGACTTTAGATCGTAGTACGGGAGGGTTGCAGATGTCTGAGAGTGCTTTTTCCAGCCCGTCTGCACAGGATTTGAATGCGTGACTGGGGCCTCCATCCAGGCCAGTTATTTTTAATAATTCACCCTTAAGAAGGCCAATCTAACATCTGCACTGGTGACTGAGGGTGTAGTGTTGCATCCAAGCCTGATGGGACAAGTGATATAGTTTTACTGCCCTTCTGTTTAAAGTGGCCATTGAATGCATTAAGGTAATGTACAATGGAGGATTTTGAGTCTGAATTCTTTCCCACTATGTCAATCAACTATGATTCCAATGATCTGGGACATTCTGGAATACTTTTCCTTTACACTGCTGAAGAGAGAGACATGTTGTCAAAGTTTTCTATCTTGCACTTATCAGGGCGAACACAAGAATGCCAAATTTCAAACAATCACAGCTGTTTATACTGAAATAAAAAAACTGCAAAGGCTGGAAATCTGAAACAAAAAACAACTTGTTCAAGAAACTCAACAGGTTTGGAAGCATCTGTGAAGGAAAAGCTAATGTTTTGAGTACAGAAATATTTCTTTAGAATTTAGTTGACTGGAGAAAAAGGGGGTTATTTGGCAACTTGATTTATTGGTTGAAGCATTGCCATGAAGAAACTGTTCCCAAAATTCATAGTTAATTCTAAAGAGGCATAGGGCTCTCATCTATTCTTTCCATTATAGAGAATGGGGCCTGGCATCTGAGTGTGCATCACCCCTAGTGAGTGTAAATGTGTGGCTGAGAGAGCTCAACTGTTTCTCTTAAATTGGTGGTTAATGCTGTTGCAAGCGTGCTTGGGATTGTTCAGCAAATGCTGTCCAAATGTAGAATTTTGTTTTGGGATTTGCCACCCTGGGCTGGTTGAGTAGAGTCTGGACTCTGACAGACTGTGAAGTGTGTGCAGCAAGTCAGCATCACTCAAAACAATGAGCAACAGAAAAGAGGAATCTGCGCTTTTAAAGCGGTACAAGTGTGTGGAGAGAATAGCTTCATAAGGAGTGGATGAGAGGAGTTTTGTAAGGAGCAGGAAATAGAGCAGAATTAACTGTTTCATAAAGAGAAGAGTAGACCTGT
Source organism: Chiloscyllium plagiosum (assembly GCF_004010195.1). NCBI lineage: Eukaryota > Metazoa > Chordata > Chondrichthyes > Orectolobiformes > Hemiscylliidae > Chiloscyllium > Chiloscyllium plagiosum. The sequence goes on from NW_025215381.1 coordinate 1,668,899, forward strand.
GGGAAGGGCAGTAACAGTGAGCCATAGAACGATGGCAAAGAGTGGTCTTTCAACTTGTTCCTTCTGATGGGAACTAATATGACATGACAAAAAACGCCCGATTGGTGGATATTTCATCCACTTCTTTTGTTGAGCCAATTGGCTTAAATCAGGAGACATTATTACAGTTAGACATTATACTTGCCAATTTAATACCCAAATTAATTCATTGCCTATCCAGTCAGCTCTATTCCATTTAATGTGTTGCAGCTGTAGTATGTGGGAGCTGCTGGGCAACAGTATGATATGTGGGTCAGATTTGATCAGCTAGTCACTGGGTTATCTGGCTAATATACTTGGCATTGCGCAGTTTGTCTTGGTTATGAAACAGTCCCTGGATAGAGGATTGGCTGACTGGCAGAAGGGAGAGAGTGTGTATAATCTGTTTTGTTTTCAAAATAGCAGCCAGTGACTAGTGGAGTTCTGCAGACATCAGTGTTAGAACAACAATATTCATGTTCTACATTAGCAATCTTTTATGAAGGGACTGAAGGCATTTCGCAAAGTTTGCAGAAGACTTAGATAAGTGGAGGGACAAAGAAGTGGTAGATGGAATGCAGTGTGGCAAGTCTGAGATTATACGTTTTGATAGGGAGAGTAGAGGTGAGGGTTGTTTTCTAAACAGTGAAAGCCTTTGGAAATTTGAAGCACAAAGGGGCTTGAGAATCCTGAACAAGGACTCCCTGAAGGTTAACATGTAGGTTCAATTGGTAGTTACAAAGACAAATGCAAAGTTGGCATTCATTTCAAGAAGGCTACGATACAAGAGCTGATATGTAGCCCCAGCAATACAATGCTCTGGTCAGACAGCATTTGAAATATTGGGAGCAGTTTTGGTCCCCATATCTAAGGAATGATGCGCTGGCCTTGGAGGGTGTCCAGAGGAGGTTTACAGGAATGATGTCAGGAATAAAGGGCATGTCATATGAGGAGCAATTGAGGACACTGGGTTTGCACTCTATAGATTAGATTCACTACAGTGTGGAAACAGGCCCTTCGGCCCAAGTCCACACCGACCCTCCGAAGAGTAACCCACCCGACTCACTCCCCTATATTTATCCCTGACTATTCCACCTAACACTATGGTCAATTCACCTAACCTGCACATCTTTGCACTGAGGAAGGAAACCGGAGCACCCGGAGGAAACCCACACAAACACGGGGAAAATGTGCAAACTCCACACAGTCAGTTGCCTGAGGCTGGAACTGAACCTGGGTCCCTGGTGCTGTGAGGCAGCAGTGCTAACCACTGAGCCACCGTGCCGCCCTGGTAATAAAGGTGTGGGTTTTATTACAGTCTGTGGTTTTCCAATTACCTGTCATGTATGACATGTCTGGCAAAATTCACCTACGTCCTTGTGCAAACCAGGCCAATACAAATGGCTTTGTATTCTAGCCTGTGTTTTCCTCACTCCTAAATGACCCCCAAATGGTAGCTCATGCACCACTCACAACACCTCCTTTCTATACCCTACTGGCAATAAGATTTGATGAACTTCTGCCCATTTCTCATCTGCCTGAATATGTGATGCTCTCCATTTCCTCATTAAGGCGTCATTTTTAAGATAGTAACATTCAGGGATACATTCAGATTCTTTTTCTGTGCGTGCCTTTTGATATAATTGTTTTAACTTTTCATCCTTCTGCTGTAACTCAGTTAATTTACTGGGTATTTTGAGTAGTTAGTCAGAACGGCATGGAGCACCAATGAAAATATGGAATTTAGGATGAGTGGTGAAATGATTGAAAGTTACGGAATACTGAGAGAAGATCTTTGCAATAGTAAGAGAGACTAGAATTTGGGGCATGGCCTCAGGGTGCAGGGGTGACCTTTCGAACTGAGGTGAGGCATTCCTACATCAAAAGATGGCTAATCTGTGGAACTCTTTGCTGCAGAAGGCCATGGAGGCCAAGTCATTGATTGTTCTTAAAATTGACTTTCTGATCAGCAAGAAGATCAAAGGTTACGGTGAGAATGCAAGCAAATGAGGTTGAGAAACATGTCAACCCTTATCAAATGGCGAAGTAGACTGGATGGTCTCAATTCTGCTTCTATGTTATGCAGCATCCGTGGAGCAGGAAAATCGATGTTTCAGGCAAAAGCCCTTCATCAGGACTAGAGGCAGGGTGCCTGCAGAATGGAGAGATAAATGAGAGGGGGGTGGGGAGAAAGTAGCATCAAGTAGATGACCTGGGAGTTGCAGTGAGAGAGAGACTCACTCAGATTCTTGTAGAGAGGAGGAAAATGTCTTCAAGGCAGGCATCCTTGCAAGAGGATTCGCAGTCGGGTTAAAATCAAATGCTTATCTTGAAGACGTTTTCCTCCTCTCTACAAGAATCTGAGTCGCTCTCTAGCTGCAACCCCCAGGTCATTTACTCTATGCTACTTTCTCCCCACCCCCATCCCCCTCTCATTTATCTCTCTACTCTGCAGGCACCCTATCTCCCTTCCTGATGAAGGGCTTTTGCCCGAAACGTCGATTTTCCTGCTCCTCGCATGCTGCCTGATCTGTGCTTTTCCAGCACCACACTAATCTAGACTCTGGTTTCCAGCATCTGCAGTCCCTGTTTTTACCTTCTGTATGTTATGGTCTTATCTTTTTTGCCTTGTCTCTCAAATTGAGATCCTAGAATTCCAACAGTGTGGAAACAGGCCATTCAGCAGCATCCCATCCCCCTACCCTATCCCTGTAACTATGCATTAACCAAGGCTAATCCTATGTAACCTGTGCATCTCTGCACATCATGGGCAATTTAGCATGGCCAATCCACCTAACCTGCACATCTTTGGACTGGAGGAAACTGGAAACAATGTGCAAGATCCACCCACCCAAACCTTAGTCCCTGGTGCTGAGAGGCAGCAGTGCTAACCCCCAAGCCACCAGGCTACCTGAAGAAGGGCTTATGCCCGAAACATCGATTCTCCTGCTCCTTGGATGCTGCCTGACCTGCTGCGCTTTTCCGACAACACATTTTTCAGCTCTGATCTCCAGCATCTGCAGTCCTCACTTGCTCCTAGTTGATTTTAACCTACTGTGAATCCTCTTGCCAGAATGTCTTCCTTGAAGAAGCTCTCTTCCTCCCTCTACAAGGATTTCAGTGAGTCCCTTTTCTCACTGCACCCCAAGGTCATCTCCTCTGCCCAGAAGCTCTTCAGTCACGTTATCAAACAGACTCGCTACCGCAGCCACATCTCCTTCCTCAGCACCTGCCTACGGAACCGACTGATCCCGCACGGACTCCGGACTATGTTCCGACCAATAAAATTTGGACCCAACCAGGACAACCAGTACCTACAACAAATCCGTAGCCTCCAGCAACAGACCTCCCTCCGGATCCTCCGCTCCACGCTTGCAGCCATGTGCCGCTACCTACATTCCCTGCAGTCAGCACTACCCCAGCTCTCTCAGACTTGTAAAGGACCTCTACTACTCTTCATCCTCAGAAGAATCCATACACCAAACAAACAGTTCTTCCTAGCCATATCGGAAATTAAAGACAGTACGTACCAAAACCTTTCATGTACTTACCCCCACACTCTGGATTCCTCGACCGTTCCAGTATCTTCCATTGGCCTCCAGAACCGCTCGGGCGCCATGACCCACGCGGCCGCTGCAGCAACTGCCGCCGCGAATCGTGACGTCACTTCCGCCCCCACCGACCATGCAGCCTCCACAATCGCCGCCCAGACAACCACCTCCACGATCGCCAGGAAGGCCATTGCTGAGAGATTCGCAGCCTCCGCGGGGTCCACAGCCACCAGGAACAACACCGTTTCTGCCGTCGCCACATCTACCTCCGCCCCTAATGATGTCACTCACCTGCACAACAACCACGCCGCATGCGTCCCCACCCCCGCACCGAGCACCAGCCCCACACCAGGTCCTAGCTCCCAGCCCGGCCATATTTTCACCATCCCTCCAGACCTCCCCCTCTCTGAGGATGAAAGATCAGTCCTCAGCAGAGGCCTCACCTTCATCCCCCTACGCTCCCGAATTAACGAGTTCAACACGCGGCAAGACATCGAACAATTCTTCCGCTGCCTTCGCCTCCGCGCCTACTACTTCAACCAGGATTCTCGCCCAACCTCTGACGACCTCTTCTCCCGCCTCCAACACACCCCATCCACCTGGACACCCCGTGCTGGCCTCTTACCCGCCCTCGATCTCTTCATAGCCAACTGCCGCCACGACATTAACTGTCTCAACCTGTCTACCCCTCTCACCCATTCCAACCTCTCACCCTCTGAACGTGCAGCCCTCCACTACCTCCGTTCCAACCCCAACTTCACTATCAAACCGGCAGACAAGGGAGGCGCGGTGGTAGTTTGGAGCACCGACCTTTAACCGCTGAGGCTAAACGCCAGCTCGCGGACACCAACTCCTACTGCCCCCTTGACCCCACCTCCCACCACCAAACCATCATCTCCCAGACCATCCATAACTTCACTTCCTCAGGGGATCTCCCATCCACTGCCTCCAACCTCATAGTCCCACAACCCCACACCGCCCAAAATCCACAAACCTGACTGCCTCGGCTGACCCATTGTCTCAGCCTGCTCCTGCCCCACCGAACTCGTCTCTGCATACCTCAGCCTGCTCCTGTCCCCCTTAATCCGCACATATGTTCAGGACACCACCCATGCCCTCCACCTCCTCCATGATTTTCGTTTCCCTGGCCCCAACGCCTTATCTTCACCATAGGCATCCAATCCCTAATCACCTCCATCCCCCATCACGAAGGCCTCACCCTCCTTCGACTGACTGAACTGGTCCTCACTCTGAACAACTTCTCTTTCCAATCCTCCCACCGATTCCTGAAGAAGAGGTTATGCCTGAAACGTCGATTCTCCTGCTCCTTGGATGCTGTCTGACCTGCTGCGCTTTTCCAGCAACGCATTTTTCTACCCAAATTGTTGCCATAATTTGGCGTTATTGCGTTTGTTCTGATGTGCAGACAGAATACTATCTAAGTAGAATTCAAGTCTAAGTTGACACACAACTGTATGTCCACCCCTCCTTATCTTAGCCCTCTGGGGACAGGTTGAGTCAGTGTCTTCTGATTTGATTCTAAGGGATAACTAGGAATCAGTCATTGACTGATCGAGTGGCCACAATTTGGCCGATGTCGTGATATGACTTCGTTAGTTGCTGGGAGGAGGTCATGGGTTGACAATCACAATAGGGCCCTATAATCTGCGGGTAAAGGGATCATTTGGACAGGGTCCTCCTTTCGGTGGTTATTCTTCAGGTTTTTCTGTCTATCTGCACGCATATTCCTCCATGTATTAGTGTGATCAGGTAAAAGACTGGGGTAGCATCAGATTGTTGAGCAATCTCTCAGCCCCACCCCTATGGCTATGCTTCAATTGGATACTGACTTTGAGCTCCCTAGACAAAACCACAATATTGATTGACTGACTGGTTTTCAGTTAAATTCAACATTGCAAAACTTGTTCCTGTCTTGCAAATGGCATATCCCAGTCTAACCCTTCCCAGAGTATTGGCAGGCAGCCAGACTGATCTTGGGATATAGGTGTTACTCTGGCATTACAGTATTGGAGCCAGAGCTATTTACCAGGAAATCTCCTGTGGGATGGTGCTTTCTTCAAAGGCTCACCCCAGAGTGGGTTTGAGATCTTCCCTCCCAAGCCCCTCCCTCTGCCAGTACGTAGCCAATCTTCCCACAGCCAGAGTGAGTCTCTATTAGCCCAGCTAGAATGTGACAGCATGCAAAGAGACCAATTAGCCCCACTCTCCTTTTTCCCCATAATTATGTCAAAGGCATTTCATAACTGCAAGTTAGGTTTGTCGCACCTGTTGCTTGTTGAACGAGCTGACCGTGCCTCCATTTCGCCACTAGGAGGTGCCCCTGGCAGGAGTGGAACCAACGAATCCATGGACAAGGAGGAAATTGCTTCGGCAATACCACTGAAAACTCAGGGCGCAGAGGGCTGTACAATCAAGGGGCCCTCACGATCAGGGCTGCCCCAACCCTGCCCGATGACTTGCCAACGGAGTGTAGGTAGGTTGGCTGGCTCAACGTGATTGGCTAGTGCTTGGCCAACCTTTTATAAAGAATGGCCTGACTGACAATCACCATTTCCATCCATTCCCACCCATGCTTTGTTGGTCTTTATCCCTCCTGGAAGATACATTTAGTTATTAATCTGCCATACATATACCCAGACAGTCTCACTGTGTAACGTATGGGACATTATAGTCTACCCTCTGTGAAGGATGGGTAAAACTTGAATGCCCATTCTGTCTGTACAACCTCCCATCTTTTTTCAATCACTCCTATGTCTCCATTTGTTTCCCTATTATAAAGTTCTATGGAAACATGTCACCCTGAAATTAGTCTCCAACCAGCACTGTAATGCCTAAAGTAACACTTAATTAAGATGATAGTAAATCAAAGTGCATTTTTTTAGAAAAGTGGCCATTCAGCACCTCCATTGCTGAATGGAATCATTGGTATTCTGCAGTATTTCTCCATGAGGTTATACCTTGTTCCATTTGCTGTCTCGTATGTGTCCTCCCCTCGCCTACTATGTGCATCCTTCCTGTTTTCCCCTTCCTCTTTTTTTCCTACTCACAAATGCTCTTGTCTACTACACTCCCCCCACCCCCATCAAGTGCTGTTCCCTCCTGCTCTCTAGATGTCTGAAACATGAGGGTATTCAAAATCTGACTGCTAAAGGTGGTGCAAAGATGAAGCAATTTGAAAACAAGTAATTCAACTTTGCTCTTGACTATTAAAATCCAGGGAAAAAAAAGTTACCAAAAATGGGAGCGTGAGGGAGAGGGAGAGATGGGGGAGACAGAGAGAGAGAGAGAGACTGAGACAGAGAGAGAGAGACAGAGATACTCAGACAATACAAGAATAGCGAGATGGTCACAAGTAGTCATCACACAAAACAGATTTCTCAGTCCACAGCTGCCACTAGCCAAGTTTCTCCAGTACATTTTCTCCCCCCCCCCCCCCCCCCCAAAAAACATCAAAACACATGCTCTCTTCCTTTCACTCTGGTCATCTGTCCTTAATATCTCTTGTGGCCTATTGTCAAATTTTGCTTCGTAATGTCTCATTTACTCTCTCAGAGCTGCCAGGCAATGTAAGCTGTTAGATCATCACAGTAGGACAGCTACTGTGTCAGCACGTTTTGAGAAGATTTGTAGCTCAGGTTGAGGTTCTGGATGTAGGTTTGTTCGCAGAGCTGGAAGGTTCACTTTCAGACATTTCAGACATTTTCAGGTTGAGGTTCTGGATGTAGGTTTGTTCGCAGAGCTGGAAGGTTCACTTTCAGACATTTCATCACCATACTAGGTAACCTCTTCAGTGAGCCTCTGGACGAGGCACTGCTGATGTTTCCTGCTTTCTACTTATATGTTTGGGTTTCCTTGGAATGGTGACAAAACATCTGAAACCTTCCAGCTCAGCGAGCAAGCCTACATCCATCTACTGTGTATTGTATGAACAATAAACTATGATCTTGTCAGTCATGGTCACATCTGAAAATATATCACAATGATTTGATCAGGATATGGGCTCCATATTCCCTTTGGTCAGGTGGAGTTTGTCTAATTCATGCAAGTTACTGATGAAGTGTTGAGTTTTCCACGATGCTCCTTTTTCAAATCTCTGCTTGACCCTCTCTCCCTCTTTCTTCCTTTCTAGACTCCGCACTCAGCCATCGCCTTGGTCGTTCAGCCTCCACCTCAGGTGTACGTTACCCTCTTGCTCATCTGCAGCGACAGTGCAGTCAATCCCGAGACTCCCCAAGCCAGGTAGGAATGATGATTGACTCCCCAGCAGTAACAGTGGGACTGACCAGCAAGAGAGAGAAGTAGAGACAAACGTGAAGTGAGCGAGACAGAGGGGTGGAGAGAGGGGAAAAAAATGCAGTGCATGAAAATTAGGTGAAACAGATGCACATGAGAGAGAGCATGAAGCACATGTGAGACAGGGAGTGTGAACAAAAAAGAGGTAAGAAAGAAATTGAGATAGAGATTCAGAGATAAATTAAAGGGCGAACAATCAATCTAGCCTTTTGGGACAAGTAAGAGAAAGATAATAGTTATCAGAGGGAGAGATGATGACTCTGAAAGGTCGACGTACTGTTTCTGAAGAATAGTCGCTGTGGTGAGGCAGAATGACAAACAGCACATGAAATGAATGAGAAGTTAGGGTTTCACCAGATGGTCAGAACATAGAACATTACAGCGCAGTACAGGCCCTTCACCCCTCCGTATTGCGCCGACCTGTGAAATTAATCTGATGCCGATCTAACCTACACCATTCCATTATTATCCATACGTATGTCCAATGCCCATTTAAATGCCCTTAACATCGGCGAGTCTACTACTGTTGCAGGCAGTGCATTCCACGCCCCTACTACTGAGTAAAGAAACTAACCCTGAGATCTGTCCTAAATCTATCGACCCTCAATTTAAAGCCTTGTGTTAACCTTCACCATCTGAAGTAAAAGGCTCTTTATGGACTTCAGTAAGGTGTTCGACAAGGTTCCCCATGGGAGACTGATTAGCAAGGTTAGAGCTCATGGAATACAGGGAGAACGAGCCATTTGGATACAGAGCTGGCTCAAAGATAGAACACAGAGGGTGGGTGGTGGAGGGTTGTTTGTCAGACTGGAGGCCTGTGACCAGTGGAGTGCCACAAGGATCGGTGCTGGGCCCATTTACTTTTTGTCATTTACATAAATGATTTGGATGCGAGCATAAGAGGTACAGTTAGTAAGTTTGCTGATGACACCAAAATTGGAGGTGTCGTGGACAGCGAAGAGGGTTACCTCAGATTACAACAGCATCTGGACCAGATGGGCCAATGGGCTGAGAAGTGGCAGTTGGAGTTTAATTCAGATAAATGCGAAGTGCTGCATTTTGGGGAAAACAAATCTTAGCAGGACTTATACACTTAATGGTGAGGTCCTAGAGAGTGTTGCTGAACAAAGAGAGCTTGGAGTGCAGGTTCTTAGTTCCTTCAAAATGGAGTCGCAGGTCGATAGGATAGTGAAGAAGGCATTTGGTATGCTTTCCTTTATTGGTCAGAGTATTGAGTACAGGAGTTGGGAGGTCATGTTGCATCTGTACAGGACATTGGTTAGGCCACTGTTGGCACATTGCGTGCAATTCTGGTCTCCTTCCGATCGGAAAGATGTTGTGAAACTTGAAAGGGTTCAGAAAAGGAGGATTTGAGCGACAGGGAGAGGCTGAACAGGCTGGGGTTGTTTTCCCTGGAGCATCGGAGGCTGAGGGGTGACCTTATAGAGGTTTACAAAATTATGAGGGATATGGACAGGATAAATAGGCAAAGTCTTTTCTCTGGGGTTGGGGAGTCCAGAACTAGAGGGCATAGGTTTAGGGTGAGGGTGAAAGATATGAGAGACCTAAGGGGCAACTTTTTCACGCATTGGGTGGTATGTGTCTGGAATGAACTGCCAGAGGATTTGGTGGAGACTGGTACATTTGCAATATTTAAGAGGCATTTGGATGGGTATATGAATAGGAAGGGTTTGGAGGGATATGGGCCAGGTGCTGGCAGGTGGGACTAGATTGGGTTGGGATATCTGGTCGGCATGGACGGGTTGGACCGAAGGGTCTGTTTCCATTCTGCACATCTGACTCTCACTGTCCACCCTATCTAACTCTCTTCTACATCACAATTAAGTCATCTTCTTTTCTAATGGAAATAGCCTCCGTTCCCTCAGCCTTTCCCTCCTAAGTCCTTCCTTCCATCCCAGGCAACATCCTGGTAAATCTCCTCTGAACCCTTTGCAAAGGTTCCACATCCCTGCTATGTTGCAGTGACCAGAACTGTACGCAGTATTCCAGGTGCAGCCTTACCAGTGCAATGTACAGCTGAAGCATGACCTTGTGGCTCAAAACCTCAAACCCCCTACAAATGAACACCAATACACCATATACTGCCTTAACAATCCTATCCACCTGGGTGGTAACTTTCAGGAATTCGTGCACATTGATACCTAGATCTCTCTGTTCATCAACACTGCCAAGAATTTTACCATTAACCCAGTACTCTGCATTCCTGTTATTACTTCAGAAGTGAACTACCTCTCATGTTTCTGCATTAAACTCCATTTGCCACTTCTCAGCCCAGCTCTGCATCTTATCTATGTCCCTCTGTGAGCTACAACATCCTTCGCCACTATCCACAACTCTGCCTACCTTAGTGTCATCTGCAAATTTGCTAGCCCAAACTTGTATGCCCACATCCAGATCATTTATAAAAATGACAAACAGCAGTGGCCCAAAAATGGATCCTTGCGGCACACCACTGGTAACTGAGTTCCACGATGGACGTATCCTGTCAACCACCACCCTCTGTCTTCTTTCAGCTAGCCAATTTATGATCTAAACCATGAAGTCACCTTCACCTCCAAAACTTTGTATATTGCGCAGTAGCCTACGGTGTGGAACCTTACTGATATCAATATACACATCAACCGCTTTACCTACATCCACCTGCTTTGTCACCTTCTCAAAGAACTCACTAAGGTTAGTGAGACATGATCTATCCTTCACAAAACCGTGTTGACTATCCCTAATCAGAGACATCACAAATCCTGGCACCTGGGAGGCATCACACCAACCATGAGTCTCGCTCATTCCCACAGAACCTCCTATCTGTCCCCCTAGCTATGGAATCCCCAATGACTAGAGCTCTGCTCCTCTTCCCCCTTCCCCTTTGAGAAACAGGGACAGACTCTGCCCCAGTGACCTGTAGCCCATTGCTTGTCCCCCCAACAGTATCCAAAATGGTGTACTTGTTGAGGGGAACCACCACAGGAGATCCTTGCATTGCCTTTCCTACCCCTCACTATAACCCATCTACCTTCTTCATGTGGCTGTGGAGTAACTGCCTCTCTATAATCCCCTCCGCCTCTCGAATGATTGTCATCTTCCCAACTGATCTACAGAACCTTTTTTTGGTTAGAGAAGGATGATTGGTGGGAGACACTACCCATGTACTGTTTCAGGTAAAGCAACCGCCCAAATATGTGACCTTGTGACCTTGTCCAACCGCCTTCAGGAACTGAAGAATACCCGTCCTAAAAGTGATTTATTCTGTATAAAGTCCTATCCAATAGATTGAAATACGACGTCCAGGCTGATAAGCCTAATGTATAACTGAAGGCAGACTGCATTGTTAGGCCTTCTCTTTGGGGAGGCAAGTAATATCCACTCTGCACAAATGCCTGTCAATGACTACCCCAACAAGAATGAATGTTGGTTAGGTTCTTTGGCATTGCCATCATTGAATCATCCCACTGTCAACATACTGGGAGTTACCATGGGCCAGAAACTGAATTGGATCAGCCATATGAATAAAATGGCTGCCAAAGGTCAGAGGCTGGGAATCAGCGAGTAACTTGCCTCCTGATAGCCTGTTCATCATCCATAAGGTCCAAGTCAGTACATTGGACTACTCTGCTAGCGAGAAGCAATCATCCCAACATCCACAAACAAAGCTGCATATGAACACAATTTCAACGAGCAACCACCACAAACTGCAGCACAGAGGAATTGCGCAGAGCAGAGAAAAATCACCCATAGTGTCTTCAAAAACAATGGGTACCCAATGAACATTAGTCTGCCGATTTTTCTCAGCAACAAACCCAAACAAGCAAACAAAACGTGTCCAGAAACCCTAGATACTCTCCCCTACATCAAAGACAACTGAAATGACTGCTAGAATACTCCGACCACTTGGCATCATGGTAGCCCACAAACCCAACACGCCAAAACAGCAGCTAATGAACTTGAAAGACCCCATATTGACAACAAGCAAAACTAATGTCATTTACAAAATACATAGCAAGGACTATAACAAACACTACATTGGGCAAACAGGCAGAAAACTAGCCACCAGGATAGCCAACAGGATACATGAACATCAACTAGCTACAAAACGACATGACTCCCTCTCACTAATATCCTTACATACAGATAAGGAAGGACACCACTTCAACTGGGACCACACACCCATCCTGGGACAAGCCAAACAAAGACACGCACAAGAATTCCTAGAAGCATGGCATTCCAACTGGAACTCTTATCAACAAACACATTGACTTGGATCCCATTTACCACCCCCTGAGAAAAAGAACAGGAAATGCCATCACCACAACAAAGAAATGCAAACATATAAATAGAAAGCAGGAAACATCAGTGCTTTGTCCGGAGGCTCACTGAAGATGTTAACTAGTATGGTGACAAAACGTCTGAAAATGAACCTTCCATCTCAGTGAGCAAACCTATGTCCAGTACTCTCTGCTAGCCTGGATGAGTGCAGCTGCAACAATACTTGGGAAGCTTGACACCATCCTGGACAAAGCAGCCCACGTGATTGGCAACAGATCCACAAATATCCACTCCCTTCACCACCAGTGCTCAGCTGCATTATGTACCATCTACAAGCAAGAACTCACCAAGGCTCCTTCAACAGACACTTCCCGACCCACGACCTCTACTATCGCGAAGGGCAAGGGTGGCAATACATGGAGCCACCATCACCTGCAAGTTTCTGTCCAAGCCTCACACCATCCTGACTTGGAAATATATCACCATTCCTTCTGTCGAGATCCTGGAACTCCCCCATACCAACTATTTTGGCTGGCCGAATGCCCCAAATGTTGTAGCGGTTTGTGAAAGCTCCTGAGGGACATGTGATGTTGGAAATAAATACCAGTTCAAGTGGTTAAAATTAAGGAAGGTATTTATCTGCTGATCATGCTCAAGTTGGTTTGGTTCTCGCTGTACCTACATTGGTTGTCCCTTTTTCCTACATTACAACTATGACTGCATTTCAATGAAAGGAGTGCATTGGGTTTTGAGATGTCTTGTGATTGTAAAATAAACGCAAGTCTTTCATTCTTGCTAATTGTCTGAAGAAGCTTGTGCTTTCTCGTTTGGAATTGACTCCCTGCCTTGATCCCAGAATCCTGAATCCCTTGTGCCTAAAAGCAATAGATCAATCTACAACTGACTCCCACTTCAACAGCCTCAACTGAGGCTTTGAGGTTCTGCTGACACCCAACTTGAAGAAATAGTTTCCCTTCTTCAAGCCTTTTAAAAAAATTTTTAAATCATCTCCAACCCTTCACAATCATTCCTTAATAATCTAAACTGGTAATACAAGCAGAATCTGTGCAACCTAACCTCTCAATTTAATTCTTTGAATTCCCACATCATTCTGGTGAATCTGCACTGTTCCCTCTCAAAGGCCGATACCTCCCCCTGAGAAGTAGACCCCCAAGCTAAACTGAACAATATTTCCTTACTGTAATGATGCTGTTTAAGTGCAGTGTGCTGGCCCTTTAAGATGGCTATGCAGCTTAGTAACGGAGATGTTTGTGCGTGGCCTGAGAGTTACACAGGGCAGTTCGTTCCAGAAAGTTTTAAGGAAGCAGTGTTCCAGAGAGGCTAATTGGTGCTTAATACAACTTTTTGTTTTAAATGTTTTGTTCTGTCAGTTGAGTTTTGAACAGAGTTATAATGAAAAGCTTTGACATGTTCCTTTCTACTTTGACAGGGTCTTCAGCAGCAGGCACTACGCGAGAAGGATGGGAAGCTCCTGGAGGTAATCGAGCATAAACGGTGCCTGTGCAAGGAGATCAAAGCACGACGAAGACCGGAAAGGAGTCTATGCAAACAGGACAGTATGCCTATCCTCCCAAGCTGGAAGAAAGGCTCAGATTCTCGGAAAACTGGGACTCCTCCGTGCCAACGACAACACACTGTCCTCTGGGACACAGCGATTTGACAGTGCCCGTTTCTTCCTTCTGCCCTTACCCCCACCCCAAACCCAGGAGCAAAGGACAAGCCTGTTCGCTTGCGACCTTTGAACTCCAGAGACTCAATCTTTGGGCTTGTAGGACATCAGGTCTCTGCACGGGACCTGAAGTAGCCCTGATTGTAAAACACTTGGGGAAACCCCCTGACGACAAACCCACCCCCAAAATTCAATCACTCCCACCCCTTGCTTCATCAATTCTAACTTCCTTGCCCCTGTTCCCTCCATTGAGCCCTTCATTGTTTCCTATACTCTGAAACAGAATAAGCCTTCAGAAAACATTCATCAGTCAGCAAGTATAAAGCCCAGGCTAACAGAGGACTGACAAATGATCTCTGCATCATGTCACGCTGAACTAACCAATCAATGATGGACAAAACAGTGCAAGCAAATGGTGGAAAGCATGTCCATTGACCAGCCAGTTCATGGTCACCCATAGAGGATGAAGATCGGCCTTCGCTGGTGCTCAGTGTTTGACACGTTTTGCTACTGAGTCAAACAATAAGCGCAAGAGCCTTGGTTGTTCATTGATGACCGAAGAACTGGAGAGCTACAGAAGATAGCAAGGCCAGCTCCTCTGTTAGGGACAACATGTCGCTGACTCTGGCCCAACCCACACAGGAAAAAACACTCCAATGATCTCGCCATCCCTATCTCCTTCCTCCCCCACCCCACAACCACCCTGCCAATTGAAAATCCAGAATGGTCTAAACCCTTACCCCTGCATCCCATATTACCCCAGTGTCTGTCGTGACTCAGGCCTGTCACTGACTTGGGCAAGTTGGCAGCTGAAGTGGTATCAAATGTGAGGTGTGCATGAGAACTGGGCATCAAGTAATAGTGAGAGCAGTGTATACAAGGGGGTAAGATCAGATTTTAGGGTGCCAACAGTAGGAGGGCTGGACATGGGGTGCCACCACCTAGTCAGGGAATGAGAGAGAGAGAGAAAGAAAGAAGAGTGACTCCCTCCAATCAATAACCGCTTCAGCCAGTGTTGTACTGGTGATCATGGGAAACAGTCACTGATAGAGAATGTTCTATCCAAAATTCACCTCCCTCAGGGAAATAAAAGGTTTTGGAAGATGAAGTGGAGAAATAATGCCACAGTAGACAATGTCCTGGGAGTGGGACGGTGTAGAGGGAGTTTTAGTTTAAGCATAGAGGAAATTTTATTCTATTTAACCCATGCTGTACTTGTCCTGGGAATGTTTGAGGATACTATCAAAGAAGCTTTCAAAAAAAAAAGGAATCTTTAACTAACTCTGTGCTATTCATGTCTTGGGAGTATTCACAAATTCTGTGAGGAAGCATGTGTTCTTGTCCTCAGTCAGCAAGGCAGCTTTTGCTGTCATGGGGGACAGAGTTGTGAAACAGTTGGCCTTGGTAATCAAGGCAATAATGAATAAAATCCACCTGGGTGTCCAGTCTGTTATACTATCCTGTGAACCCTGATCACTTGCTCCACTGTTGTGTGTGAGAGCTGCTTTAGCCAAGGCAAGATTGACACTGCACTGTGGCCAGGACATTTGGGAATCCATCCTACCTCGTAGCCCAATCTTCAGGGATTGGTCAAAGCTTCTTTGGTGTAAATGTCAGGTTTTGTTTCTTGCTGTAGGCCTGTCAAGGGTTTGTCTAATCTGCCACGTGTTTATCTGTCTTACCATTAGAATCTCCTTTTTTTTCCCCTATGTATGCAGCTGTCTGTGTCAATATGTGGTTGTTGATGTCTGACTGTATGAAGCATACATCTATGAGTTTGTTTGACTCTGGTCGTCTATGTGCACCTGTCTATCTCTGCCCATCACTCTTTGTATCTGTGTGTCTTTTTCAGTCTGTCCAATTATGTACCTGCACGCTTCTCTCCATTTAATTAGTGACCATAACAGTGATTGCCAACTGCTCTAAAATCCATTTGGTTCACTAACTGCTCTTTAGAGTGGGAAATCTGCTGTCCTTACCTGGTCAGGCCTATATGTAACTCCACCGCAATGAGGTTGGCTCTCGATGCCCTCTTAACTGGCTGAGCAAGGCAGTTAGGGAAGGGCAACGAATGCTGGCAGTGCCCAGCAACATCCACATCCCATCAAGGAGTTAGGACATTAGTTACACATTGTATTATCAGATGATGAATACATGTGCATCAACGTGCTGGAGAAACATGACCCCAGATAAAAAGCCCACCTATCTTGGGTGTGTCTCATGATATGAGACATGAACTGGGCTGGTCCCAGGCTGAGCGAACTTTGCCCTCGCTTCATCGCCTCTAGTACATTAGGACATCACTACGCTGCTGATCTGTGACTTTTCAAATAAAACAGAATCAACCAACCTATTCATTGCCCAGTAATTTACTGCTGTGTTTACCCCAAGCCCTGGTTGATGAATTCCATCTGACATTTGACTGGACATTTTATTAAATTACAATGAATTTTTGAGCTCCCCCTTTCTGTAGGTCCTACCTTAATGCTTCCCATCATTACTTGCTGCCCTGAACTGGTGCACTTATTCAACCCGTCTTTATCTATGCCAGCTATTCTACATGAGATGGTGCAACTAGTCCCATCTGGTCATCTATGCTTTGCATTCATTAGCAACAACAAACCCACAGGCTTATTCTGCTACAGCCCTAATCCTAAATCTCTCTCATTTGCTGGTGCTGGTCCACACTTGCCTTGTATACCTCCATCTTGAGATCCAGAATGAGCAGTGCATTCATTTCCAATGGTTGGTCTCTAAACTGGTTATCTCCCCTTGCAGGCCAACTGTAACCCCACAGGTTAATTCCTGGTGGGATAGTGAAAACTAGCAGAGCGGTTATAATAGGTACAAATGTTTGGCAGACAGATGTTCTAATCCTGACATGGCTACTAGATGGGGCTGATTTAAATTTGATTAATTAAATAAATATCCAGCATAAATAGCTAAGGCTCAGTGACCATGAAACTACCAGATTGTCCAAAAAAATCTGAATGTCTGTTATCTCCTTCACCTGCAGGGAAATCTGCCTTTACCTAGTCTAGCTGAAGTGGGACTCCAGACCCATAACAATTTGACTGACACTTAACATCTAAAGTACCATTCAATTAGGGAACCTTCTCAATTGTGTATAGGATTTAGGACATGAAGTGTTGGCCTTTATCAGTGATGCCTGTATTCTGCAGCATTGAAGGTATTGGCTAACTCTACATTGTTGGAGAAAGTGAGGATTGCAGATGCTGGAGATCAGAGCTGAAAATGTGTTGCTGGAAAAGCGCAGCAGGTCAGGCAGTATCCAAGGAGCAGGAGAATCGACGTTTCGGGCATAAGCCCTTCTCCTGCTGACCTTCCTCATTCCTGAAGAAGAACTTATGCCCAAAACGTCGATTCTCCTGCTCCTTTGATGCTGCCTGACCTGCTGCGCTTTTCCAGCAACACATTTTCAGCTCTAACTCTACACTGTTGCCAAGCTGGTTCTTTAAGCCCCAATTGAGCTTGGTCCTGACCGAGGCCTTTCAGGGTTCAAGCCTTACGTTTCACAGCTCTCCTGTCCCTCTAAAATTCCTGAGACTTCTTAAGTGTCTCCTCCCTCCCCTTCTCTCTGTTTCTCTCTCAGACCAGGATGACACAATCTTCAGGTCTAGTTATGAAGGTTAATTATCAGTATTTGAAATGTCAATAAGAACCCTGGCCTGGGGGAGACTATAATCAGTGAGATGTGATAACAAAATGATGGGTAACTCGCTAGTATTAGGTAATAGGGAGAGGTTGAGATCTCTTTTATAACAGGTTCCAATTTTCCAATATCTCACGCCTGCACCAACCAAAGACAATTGCATTATTTAAATATATATATATATCTGTATATACAAAATGTATTTACATGTGAATACTTATCGAGAGCCAGGGTCTCTGGCAACAAACAGAGCATTCTTCTGATCACTTTACGTCCACATCAACTCTTTCCTCATCAAGGGTTGGAGTTCTCCTGCCACCACCTCTTCACTTTTTAATAATCCAAACTTGAATCCTGTGTTTGGAAGTCATCAGGAATCATTAATTGTGTTCCCCATTGGGTCTAGTTGGTAAATCTATGGATTATGAATTGTGGTATTTATCAACTCTAGCTGTTCGTATTTCTCTGCCACAAGCAGTTGGCTAATACTTGAGATTCATGGGGAAAAAATAGGAAACTAATTGGGGGTGGTTGAGATTGAGGGCAAAGAGAATGAGAAAACCCAGTGGGGTGCAAATACAGTGGTAGTCATCTAGATCTATTCAATCACGACAGATGAATAAATGTGACCGAAGGGGAATGGATGCATTTTATCTGAAGTATATCATTACCTTTCATCTCCATCTGGTGGGGGGAGGGGGCTACAAATCTGGTGTCAAGTGGGAAGAAAGTAAGATCCCTGTACCTGGAGCACCCCTCGCCTTGGCCTTCTCCAGCCTGTGAATAGATCTTTTACATTGTTCACCCAGAGAAAAATACTTTAGTTGGCCAACAGGTTTGGTCTTGGTTCTGTTGCTAAGCAACCCTATCTGAACTAAATTGCAAGAATTTTTAAAAATCTGTCAAGCTGTATCACAAAACCTCAACAAGAAAAAATCATGTAGCCGATGAACTTTTGAGTAGAGTTTTAATGATTGTGGTTGCAAAACGAAAATTGTATGTGACAAACTTATACAGTCATTCCAATTATTTATTTTTAATTTATTCTCATATAAATGGAGCAAGGTTCATTGATTCCTTCATTAAGCCTGTGTAGTTTGTGCTTGTATGTGTGTTTCCTGGCCTTCAGTATGTCATGGGCCTGATTTTATCAGTTACAATGTCTAATCAGAGGGGAAGCCACGGTAATGGGGAGTAGTTGGGAGGGATTATTCAACAAGGGAGGACTAGAGATCAACACCTGCTTGGGTCCAAACTACACAAGTCCTGCATTCAAGACTTAGCAGCATGATGCATTCAGATGGGAAGTGTTGACTCAAAGCCACAATCCAAACAAAACTTAAGAATGCACTTGAGGATAGGAAACATGCATCTTACAAAAGGTTTTAAACATTAAGCCCAAATCACATCCCACTTTGCAAGCCAGAGATCCAACCTCCTCTCTGGAGGCAAAGTGAGACTTTCAGTCAATTTTGCACCAAATATTAAAACAGCAGATTAAAGCTCATCTTACTGTTTGATTTGGTCAATGAGGAAGCAGTGGAGTTCCTGCTGGGAGGCTTGACAACCAGAAAGAAGTAACGGTAGCATTTGTGAATGGGACATCTAGTCTTCGTATACCTCAAATTAGGGCCTCAACATGAACACACTCAGTACTTCCAAGTACAACTGTTGTTTGTCTTGTTGGGGATTAAGTCCTCCTTTGAACTGCTATTGCAAGCTGTCGTGGTGACTAATGTCAAAGCTGCATGGTTTAGATTAGATTTTTTTCTGTTGTTTGTCTTGTTGGGGATTAAGTCCTCCTTTGAACTGCTATTGCAAGCTGTCGTGGTGACTAATGTCAAAGCTGCATGGTTCTTAGATGTCATCAGTTCTACCTAACCGGTTTAACTTTCAAAATCTGGGAAGCTCAGAACACTGTACCCCTTCCTATGTCAGTAATGTCCAGCCTCTACAACTCTCCTCTGTAACTTCCTCTTGCATCTCTAAAGCCTTGTCAGGAACCAATTATATTTTCACTCTTCAATAGACCATGCACAATAAGCCCCAGTTGCAGATTATTTGTTAACCATTATCACTGAAGATAATGTGGATCAGACTTTCCTGAAGCAAACAAGAGATTGCTGCCTTAGCTGCAAGGTGCATTTTAATGCCTTGCCAACCTCTGCCCTGACTAAATCCAAGGCAGGAATGTTCTGCTTTTGACCCTTTAAATTAGCATTCAGTTTCCGTATCGAGGCTTGATCCAGCCGTGGGTAGGGTCTCACCTGCTGGAGAAGCCAGTCACATCATGTGGGTTTCCTCTGGGTGCTCCAGTTTCTTCCCACCATCCAAACGATGTGTAGGTTAGGTGCATTAAGTGGGGTAAATATAGAGTAATGAGGAATGGGTTTGGTTGGGATACTCTTTGGAAAGTCAGTGTGGACTTGTTGGGCCGAAGGGCCTGTTTCCACACTGTAGGGATTCCAATTCAATTCTAATTCTCTACAACTCTGTGTAACCTCCCGTAGCATCTACAACCTCATTATCTCTAAAAGTCTTGTCACACTCCATGATTCTTTATCTCTGTGCCCTCCCCCAGTACTTGCAATCCTGTATCTCAGTAATTTCCCCCCTCCCCACACACATACATAGTTGATATGACCATCCCAAATCTAGCCACATTCAACCCCAACACTCACCTCTTTGTAACCACCTTCAACCCCTACACCTTTCCCTATCTCAGCCCTCTGAGGGTGTCTGTGCTCTTCCAATTCCGGCCTCTTATCAACTGCCTGGGCCTCAAGCTGTGCAAGTCACTCCATAAAACATTTCTTCCCTACTCTTTGTGTCCCCTCCTTTTCACTCATTTCAGAATATCTTCCCAAATGTCATAAATGTTGTAATCTTACTCTACTACTTGCTCTGGTGGCATGTTCCGCATATACACTGTGAAAATGTGGCTCCTTGGGTCCCTTTTAAATCTTGCACTTTTAACCTTTAAGTTTTGAAATCTCCCTTTCCACTACTGAAAAGAACCTTGGTTATTCACCTTATTTATGCCCCTCTTGATTTATAAACCTCTAAGGTCACCCATCAGCCTTCTATGCTCCCGTGAAAAAGGGTTTCCAGCTTCTTATAACGCAAACCCTCTAGTCCCAGTAATATCCTTGTAATTTTTCTTTATATCCTTTCCATTTTAGTAACACCCTTCCTACAGCAGGGTGACCAGAATTGTATGCAGTGCTCCAAATGTGGCCTTACCAATGTCTTGTAGAGCTGTGACGTTAAGTACTAACTAAGGGTTGGGATATCTGGTTGGCATGGACAGGTTGGATCGTCATCTCTATGAACTCCTGATCCTGAAGCTCTGACCAGTGAAGGCAACTGTGCCAAATACCATCTCCACCAAACTTTCTACTTGTGATACCACTTTCAAGGAACTATATGTCTGCACTCCTAGGTCTCTCTGTTCCACAGCCCTACCTTTATCTGTGTAAGTCCTGTCCCAGTTTGTCTTACTAACTAACTAGTCTGGTTATGGCCTCAATTCCACTTCCTTGCTGTTCCCTCATCGATCGAGAGTCAGTCAGACCCCACCTTAAGTAAATTCAATAAATTGCTCTCCTTTCCATTCAGACCTCATAGAGAGTCCTTGTACTGAAAGTGTGCCCAGAGGCCAGACCAATGTACAGGGAACATTGGTTTAAAACCCACTACTGCAATGTGAATTTAATACATTCTGGAATTTAAAAAATATATTCTAACGCTAACTTATGAAGCTGCTGTCAATTGCTATTTTTTTTAAAAACTCCATCTGGTTCACTAATGACCTTCAAGGGAGGAAATGTCATCCTTACGTGGTCAGGGCCTACATGTGACTCCAGACCCACAACAATGTGGTTGACTCTTAACTGCTGAGCAAGCCCCTCAGTTGAAGGGCAGTAAGGGACAGGCAGTAAAAACACCAGCCCTTGGTAGTGATGCTGCATCCTATGAACAAAAAGAGAGAATCCCTGTGACATTAGGGTCATTACAGACCCCTTTTATAGAACATTTCAGCGCAGTACAGGCCATTCAGCCCTGTGTAACCAGTCCGAAGCCATCTAATATATACTATTCCATTCTTGTTCATGTCCCTAGCCTGTGTCTCTTTAAAATTGGGGAGTCTCCTACTGTTGCAGGCAGTGTTTTCCATGCCCCTATTACTGAGTAAAGAGACTACCTCTGACATCTGTGCTATATCTATCACCCCTCAATTTAAAGCTATGTCCCCTCATGCTAGCCATCACCATCCAAGGAAAAGGGCTCTCACTGTCCACCCTATCTAACCCTCTGATTATCTTATATGTCTCTATTGAGTCACCTCTCAACCTTCTTCTCTCTAACGAAAACTGCTTCAAGTCCCTCAGCCTTTCCTCCATACCAGGCAACATCCTAGTAAATCTCCTCTGAACCCTTTCCAAAGCTTCCACATCCTTCCTATAATGTGGTGACCAGAACTGCATGCAATACTCCAAGTGCGGCCGCACCAGAGTTTTGTACAGCTGCAGCATGAATCTCATGATTCCGAAACTTAATCCCTCTCCCAATAAAAGCGAACACACCGTATGCCTCCTTAACAACCCTGTCAACCTGGGTGGCAACTTTCAGGGATCTATGTACATGGATACCGAGATCTCCCTGCTCATCCACACTACCAAGAATCTTACCATTGGCCCAGTACTCTGCATTCCTGTTCCTCCTTCCAAAGTGAATCACCTCACACTTTTCAAAAAGGGGTTGTCATACAAATTGGACTGGAGGCTCCAGGAATCAAATAGTTGATCTTAAGAACAGCAATTAAACTGGCTGGAGTACATTTTAAAATTCATTTTTCGTGTTTTAAAAAAAGTTACCATTATTTTGTGGATGTAAATTCCGGGAGCCAAGTGACATTCAATGCAGCAAGGGCTGAGGAACATTAAAAGAAAATATAAAATAGGCAATTCTAAACGGGTGTAGGAACAGAGGGACCTGGGTGTATATGTGCTCAAATCATGAAAGGTGGTGAGATGGTCGATGGAGGGTGGAGTTAATAAAGCGTATAGTATCCTCAGCTTTATTAATAGGAGCATATATAGTACAAGAGCAAGGAGGTGCTGTTGAAGAAACATGTGACACCCCAGCTGGAATGTTTTGTACAGTTACATGTGCCACCTTAGAGGAAGGGTGTGAATGCATTGGCGAGAATGGAGAAGCGATTCACAGGAATAAGAAACTTCAGTGAAGAGGTTGGGGCTGTTCTTGGCAAGAAGAAGGCTGAGAGGGTCACGAGTGGGCTGGATACTGGAGATTGGGAGAAGCTGTTCTCGTTTGTAAAAGAATTAGAGAGGCGTAGATTTAAAGTGATGTGCAAATGAGGTGAGGAAAATCTCTTCTCGTGCACCGAGTAGTGCCTGGAAATGTGATGGAGGCTGGTTCAACTGAGGCATTCAAGAGGGCATCGGAGGATTAGTTGGTGTGCAGGGATATGGGGAAAGGACTGGAGACATTCCTGATGAAGGGCTCCAGCCCGAAACGTCGACTCTCCTGCTCCTCGGATGCTGCCTGACCTGCTGCGCTTTTCCAGCACCATAACTTTTTGACTCTGACCTCCAGTCCTCACTTTCTCTCTCCACGAGGTAATACTGCTCGCTTGAACAGCCAGTGCGGGTACAATGCACCGAATGACCTCCAGTTGCACCATAGCAATTCTGTGAAATGTATTAGGGGTTTATAGTGAGGTCCCAGTTGTGGGGGTAGGCTGTGCAAATACCCTGGTCTGTCCTGACCCCGTTGAGGAAGGACTACTCTCATCATGGCCCTTTGAAGCCTGCCATTTGACAAATAAGGGATTGTCGCACTTCCTGTATTCCCCACTCCATAATGCAATGAATACAAAGAACGAGGGATACAAAAAGCAGGCAAAGTGATGGCCGAGCGGTATTATTGGGCGGCACGGTAGCTCAGTGGTCAGCACTGCTGCCTCACAGCACCAGGATCCCAGGTACATAGAACATTACAGCGCTGTACAGGCCCTTCGGCCATCGATGTTGCGCCGACCAGTCATACCAATCTGAAGCCCATCTAACCTACACTATTCCACGTATGTCCATATGCTTGTCCAATGACGACTTAAATGTACTTAAAGTTCCAGCCTCAGGTGACTGGAGTGGAGTCTATGTGGAGTTTGCACATTCTCCCCATGTCTGCGTTGGTTTGCTTCAGTTTCCTCCCACAATCCAAAGATGTGCATTGGCCATGCTAAATTGCCCGTAGCGTTCGGTGCATTAGCCAAAGGGAAATGGGCCTGGGTGGGTTATTCTTCAGAGGGTCGGTGTGGACTTGTTGGGCCGATGGCCCTGTTTCCACACTGTGGAGGAATCTAATCTAACGTAGCCTGAGAAATCTAGCTCAGGGAGAGTTATTCCATATGTAGGGGGGAGGGGGAGGAGTGCAAAGGTAAAGGGTGCGGGAAATTGAGATGACTGGGTTTGGACCAGCTCATGGGATTTTTTTTTATATATCAGTCAGCCATGAGTAGGGGTGCAATGTTTGGGAAGTATTGGAGGGAGACAAGAGGTTTGGCTAGACATGTCAGGAAGAGGCAAGTTGGCTTTCATTGGCAGGAGAATGTTGGGGCTGGTTGATCAATGACAGGGCGAATGAGTCAAAGCTAATATGGGGTATGGTAGGAGAGCCCTGTACAGAGAGATTGGTTTGATCCGGCCTGTAGTCATTAGCGTTTAGAAGGATGAGAGGGGATCTGATTGAAACATATAAAATTCTTACATGGTTAGAGAGACAGATGCTTCTCCTGGGTGGAGGGTCTAGAACCAGTCTCCTGATATAGGGTAAACCATTTAAGTTTGAGATGAGGAAACATTTCTTCAGGCAGATGGTGGTCAAGCTGTACATTTCTGTACCTTTAAAGGCCAAATCACTGGGGTGGCTCAGTGGTTAGCATTGCTGCCTCACAGCATCAAGGACCTAGGTTCGATTCCGCCCTCAACCGACTGCATGGCATTTGCACATTCTTGTCTGCGTGGGTTTCCTCCGGTTTCTCCCCGCAGTCCAAAGATGTGAGGGTTAGGTTGGATTGTCCAGGGATGTGTAGGCTAGGTGGGTTAGCCATGGGAAATGTAAAAGTAGGGGGCGGTTGGGATGTTCTTCAATGGGCTGAATGGCCTGCTTCCACACTCTAGGAATTCTATGCAACATTCAAGAAAGCTTAGATTTTGAAGGCAGCGAGGGATGCACAGAGAAGGCTGGAACATGGCGTGAGATAGAGGATGGGC
>NW_025215381.1:1694223-1698198 GCF_004010195.1 Chiloscyllium plagiosum
CTGTAGGGAATCTAATCTAATCTTACATGGATCATCCATGATCTCATTGAATGGTGGAACAGGCTTGAAGGGCTGAATGGCCTCATGCTGTTCCTATGTTCCAGAGATGGTATGTCATACCACTACCCAGGTTAGCTTTTCTCGCATCGCCAAGTCATCCATTAACTCACCATCGCCAAAACACCCATTATTCACCATCGCCAAAACACCCATTATCCCACCATCGCCAAAACACCCATTATCCCACCATCACCAAAACACCCATTATTCACCATCGCCAAAACACCCATTATCCCACCATCGCCAAAACACCCATTATCCCACCATTGCCAAAACGCCCATTATAAAACACCCATTATTCACCATTGCCAAAACATCCATTATCCCACCATCGCCAAAACACCCATTATTCACCATTGCCAAAACATCCATTATCCCACCATCGCCAAAACACCCATTATTCACCATTGCCAAAACATCCATTATCCCACCATCGCCAAAATACCTATTATTCGCCATCGCCAAAACACCCACTATCGCCAAAACACCCATTATCCCACTATCGCCAAAACACCCATTATTCACCATCGACAAAACACCCATTCTCCTACCACTGCCAAAACACCCATTATCCCACCATCGCCAAAATGCCCATTCTCCCACCATCGCCAAATCACCCATTATTCCACCATCGCCAAAACACCCATTATCCCACCGTCGCCAAATCACCCATTCTCCCACCATCGCCAAATCACCCATTATCCCACCATCGCCAAATCACCCATTATCCCACCATCGCCAAAACGCCCACGTTCTCAATTAATGAAATGACCTGCAACATCGAGCAAGGGCACTGAAGACTGATGGATGGTCAAATCGGGCTCAGTCAGCATGGCATTCCAAAGGGCAGGACATGTCTGACAAATCTGTTTGAATTTTTCCCAGGGCGGAGATGTCTATCACGAGGAGGTATAATTTTAATGTGATTGGAGACAGGTTTAGGGAAGAGGTCAGAGGTAGGTTCTTTACTCAGGGATTGGTGGGTGTATGGAATGCATTGCCAGCGGTGGGAGTAGAGTCAGAGACATGAGGGACATTTAAGCGACTCTTGGATAGGCACATGGATGATAGGACAATGAAGGGTATGTAGGTTAGTCTAATCTTAGAGTAGGATAGAAGGCCGGTACAACATTGAGGGCTGAAGGGCCTGTGCTGTGCTGTACTTTTCTATGTTCTAATTCTTTGAGGATGTAACAAGCAAGTTAAACAAAGGAGATCTAGTGGATGTGATCTATATGGATTTGCAGAAGGCCTTTGGCAGACAGGAAGCTGCTCAATAAGTTTTAATTGTGTTAAGGATTGAAAACTGATGCAAAGTATCTATTTATTCCCCCCATCATTTCTTTGTTGGATACAGAACTGGCTCAAAGGTGGAAGACAGAGGGTGGTGGTGGAAGGTTGTTTTTCAGACTGGAGGCCTGTGACCAGTGGAGTGCCACAAGGATCGGTGCTGGGTCCTCTACCTTTTGTCATTTACATAAATGATTTGGATGTGAGCATAAGAGGTACAGTTGGTAAGTTTGCCGATGACACCAAAATTGGAGGTGTAGTGGACAGTGAAGAGGGTTACCTCAGATTACAACAGGATCTGGAAATTATGAGGGGCATGGATAGGATAAATAGACAAAGTCTAGATTAGAGTGGTGCTGGAAAAGCACAGCAGTTCAGGCAGCTTCCGAGGAACAGGAAAATTGACATTTCGGGCAAAAGCACTTCATCAGGAATACAGGCAGAGAGCCTGAAGGGTGGAGAGATAAGTGAGAGGAGCTCTCTGCCTGTATTCCTGATGAAGGGCTTTTGCCCGAAATGTCGATTTTCCTGCTCCTCGGATGCTGCCTGACCTGCTGTGCTTTTCCAGCACCACTCTAATCTAGACTCTGGTTTCCAGCATCTGCAGTCATGATTTTTACCTAAACAGACAAAGTATTTTCCTTGGTGTAGGGGAGTCCAGAACTAGAGGGCACAGGTGTAGGGTGAGACGGGAAAGATATAAAAGAGACCTGAGGGGCAACTTTTTCACGCAGAGAGTGGTACGTGTATGGAATGAGCTGCCAGAGGATGTGGTGGTGGCTGGTACAATTGCAACATTTAAGAGGCATTTGGATGGGTATATGAATAGGAAGGGTTTGGAGGGATATGGGCCGGGTGCTGGCAGGTGGGATTAGATTGGGTTGGGATATCTGGTCGGCATGGACGGGTTGGACCGAAGGGTCTGTTTCCATGCTGTACATCTCTATGACTATGACTACTTCTCCAGATTCATTTTCCCACAGTCCAATGGCCACTCACCTCTCTCTTTCTTACCCTTTAGACATCTCAACAAACTCTTGCAATGTTGTTCCACATTCCTTGTTAGCTGACTATCAGAGTTCATTTTTCTTTCCCCACTTACTCCTATTTTAGTTAGCGTTTGCTGTTCTCTCAGACTTCCCATTAATCAGGGAGCTGATGGACTGTTAATCCAGAGTGCCAGGCCATGATCTGGGGACCCGCATTCAAATCCCTTCACGGCAGCAAGTGGAATTTGAATGTAATTAAACAACTCTAATCTTGGCTGTTGTCGATTGTTGGAAAAACCCCATCTCGCCCACTCATGTCGTTCAGGATAGAAACCTGCCACTTTTACCCAGTCTGGCCTACACATGAGTGCAGACCGACAGCAGTTGCCCTCTGGGGCAATTAGTGACGGCCAATAAGTGCTGGCCTATTACATCTGATTCCAGGTTCTCCCTCTCAAACGAGAGGGTGACTTCTATCAGGAAGCTGGGTACTGCAGATGTTGGAGATTAGAGTCAAGATTAGAGTGGTGCTGGAAAAGCACAGCAGGTCAGGCAGCATCCGAGGAGCATTCATGCGGAAGGACTTTTGCCCGTCTTCCTGATAGTTTGAGAGGGAGAACCTGGAATCAGATGTGATGCTCCTTCATCAGGTGGTTGTGATGATGAAGGAGCAGCGCTCCGAAAGCTAGTGCTTCCAATTAAACCTGTTGTAGCTTTGTACACCCCAGTCCAACACCGGCACCTCCAAATTATGGCTGACTTGTGAAGTCAGAACACACATAAAAACACAAGAGAAACATACAATGTGGTGGAAATGTTTTAAATTTCCCTGCTCCTCGGATGCTGCCTGACCTGCTGTGCTTTTCCAGCACCACTCTAATCTGGGCGATTCTATCATACGGTGGTCAGTGCCCTCCATGGGTTTGTGCATCTTAAACTCCCTCATCAAGTCGGCCTTTCTACACCATCACCAAATCCCGACAGTAAATCTTTTGAGCATTTTTAAAAATGGAGGTGGGGTTTTTGTTTTGTGTGAAATGTCCCCAGGCCGAATTTGTTTTGTTTTGTAATTATCCATGTTGAAATTTCCCTATTAAAAGAAATCTATATTTCGAGCTGAGGGTCAGTCAGTGCCAGAAATGTTTTGGACAGATGCCTATAAGTAAACACAAATAATACAGATGAGTGATTTAACTAAATTGCCACCAGTGAGCAAAGTTAATAAATGTTACGTGGCTGTCAGTAACCTGTCTTTTTTACAGGTTAGCACTGTTGCCTCACAGCGCCAGAGACCCGGGTTCAATTCCCGCCTCAGGCGACTGACTGTGTGGAGTTTGCACATTCTCCCCGTGTCTGCGTGGGTTTCCCCCGGGTGCTCCGGTTTCCTCGCACAGTCCAAAGATGGTCAGGTCAGGTGAATTGGCCATGGGAAATTACCCCATAGTGTTCAGGGATGTGTAGGTTAGAGTGGATTGGCCATGCTAAATTGTCACATAGTGTTCAGGGACGTGTAGGTTAGGGTGGATTGGCCATGCTAAATTGCCCCATAGTGTTCAGGGATGTGTAGGTTAGGGTGAATTGGCCATGGGAAATTGCCCCATAGTGTTCAGGGATGTGTAGGTTAGGGTGGATTGGC
>NW_025215381.1:1702943-1708396 GCF_004010195.1 Chiloscyllium plagiosum
ATTTGCTTTCCCAAAATGCAGCACCTCGCACCTATCCAAGTTAAACTCCATCTGCCACTTCTCAGCCCATTGGCCCAGTTGTATAAAAAGTCTTTATATTTCTCATCTACCCTAAGTACATCTTCTGAACTCCCAGGAGTGTTTTGAGCTCCAGTCTCAGTTGTAATTCCAGCTACAATTTAATCCATGGAATTTTCCTTCAGAGTTTATTTTTCAGAACTCATCCAAGTGAACTCCAGTAAGTTCCATGGATATCCCTTGCAACTTCCAGCGTTCTGAACGAATGTGTCCCACCTTGTTACAATGGAAATACATTGACTTTTGATTCTCCCCTCTGCCTTTGGTACTTCCTGATCTGAAGGGGGTCCCCTTGGGGACTTCCTCAGCCACCACTTGCCTTATTCCCATCTATCCCAATTTTAATTCATGAAGGTGATGGGTGACATGGTGGCTCAGTGGTTAGCACTGCCGCCTCACAAAAGCAGGGTCCTGGGTTCGATTCCAGCCTCGAGCGACTGTCTGTCTGGAGTCTACACATTCTCCCCGTGTCTGCGTGGGTTTCCTCTGGGTGCTCCGGTTTCCTCACACAGTCCAAAGGTGTGCAGGTTAGGGTGGATTGGCCATGCTAAATTACCCCATAGTGTTCAGGGATGTGTAGGTTAGGGTGGATTGACCGTGGTAATTACCCCATAGTGTTCAGGGATGTGTAGGTTAGGGTGGATTGACCGTGGTAATTACCCCATAGTGTTCAGGGAAGTGTAGGTGAATGTGCAGGTTAGGGTGGATTGGCCATGCTAAATTACCCCATAGTGTTCAGGGATGTGTAGGTTAGGGTGGATTGACCGTGGTAATTACCCCATAGTGTTCAGGGATGTGTAGGTTAGGGTGGATTGACCGTGGTAATTACCCCATAGTGTTCAGGTACCTCAGTCAGAGGGGAATGGTTCTGGGTGGCTTACTCTTCGGAGGGTCAGTGTGGACTTGTTGGGCCGAAGGGTCTGTTTCCACACTGTAGGGAATCTAAAAATGGGTTCATTTGATGGACCAGGTTATAATGACCAGCCGTTATCACTGCCAGCTAAGCAGTTACAAACCTTTGGTTCTCAACATGCGTTCTGACTGTGCAGGTAGTGATTCGCAAATTCTGTGATGAGAATGGTTTCTCAAAGATCATTTGGTGGTTTCAGCTCCTTGCTCATCCCCACCCGTCAATATTCATTTGCTTAAGTATTTCAAATTCAATGTCAGTTTGCAGAAGCTGTTTCCTGATAGTTTGAAGCCTTTGCCTGCGTGCGTCAAGGACAAACCTATAAGCAGGCAAACTAACTCTTTACAGTGTAATAATCCCTACAAACCTCCTCTGACAGTGAAGTCTCCATTTTGTGTGTTTTACCTGCCAACTTGCTCTGTGTGAGCAGATTTCCTTTAACTTGTCGTTATTTTCTCGATGGATATAAAAAAGTTTCTTCAAATTTTGGCACGGCCTGTACATTTCATTATTCATAGGTTCTGGGTATGATTCTCTTCATCAAAGTCTGCATCAGCGTCTGATGTCGCAATTTTGTAAGTGCTCTCTTTTAAACTCTCTCTCTCTCGTTCTTTCTCTCTCTCTCTCTCTCATCTCCTTCCTCGTTCCCTCTGCAGTTAGAGTCATAGAGATGTACAGCACAGAAACAGACCCTTCGGTCCAACCCGTCCATGCCGACCAGATAACCCAACCTAACCTGGACCCACCTGCCAGCACATGTCCCACATCCCTCTAAACCCTTCCTACTCGTATACCCATCCAGATGCCTTTTAACTGTTGTACCAGCCTCCACCACTTCCTCATTTCATACACGTACCACCCACTGCTTGAAAACGTTAGGTCCCTTTTATATCTTTCCCCTCTCACCCTAAACCTATACCCTCTAGTTCTGGACTCCCCCACCCCAGGGAAAAGACTTTGTCTATTTGGATGTAGGTTTGCTCGCTGAGCTGGAAGGTTCATTTCCAGACATTTCGTCACCATACTAGGTAACATCTTGAGTGGGCCTCTGGGCAAGACACTGTTGATAATTTCTGCTTTCTATTTATATGTTTGGGTTTCTTTGGGTTGGTGATGTCATGTCCCATGGTGATATAATTTCCTGTAGTGATGTCATTTCCTGTTCCTTTTCTCAGAGGTTGGTAGATGGGGTCTAACTCGATGTGTTTGTTGATAGAGTTCCAGTTGGAATGCCATGCTTCTAGGAATTCTCGTGCATGTCTCTGTTTGGCTTGTCCTAGGATGGATGTGTTGTCCCAGTCGAAGTGGTGTCCTTCCTCATCCGTATGTAAGGACGCTAGTGAGAGGGGGTGAAGACGTTACTAGTACGGTGACGAAACATCTGGAAATGAACCTTCCAGCTCAGCGAGCAAACCTACATCCAGAACCTCAACCTGAGCTACAAATCTTCTCAAAACTCATAAAATCTTTGTCTACTTATTCTATCCATGCCCCTCATAATTTTGTAAACCTCTATAAGGTCACCCCTCAGCCCCAGACACTCCAGGGAAAACAGCCCCAGCCTGTTCAGCCTCTCCCTGTAGCTCAAACCCTCCAACCCTGGCAACATCCTTGTAAATCTTTTCTGAACTCTTTCAAGTTTCAGAACATCTTTCCGATAGGAAGGAGACCAGAATATTCAAACAGTGGCCTAACCAATGTCCTGTACAGACGCAACATGACCTCCCAACTCCTGTACTCAATGCTAATTTCTAATTTTATAATTTCCATTTCCTGTCTTTCCAAATCTGTCTCCCTTTCCTCATCTGATCTTTGCTTATTGAATTTCATTTCCAGTTTTGTTTAATTGAAGTTGCTTAAACTGTAATTAATATTACTTGATTCTCATGTTTCATGATCCCCTTGAACACGGTCTCCCTCTACTAAATATGGATGCCTTGCTAGTATTCTAATTACCTCTGCTTTCTTCGCGTTAACAGCCAAATCCATCCCCAAAGTAATTGCCAAGTCTCTTAACCTGGTTTTGGAAGTTCACTCAAGACTGTCAGGGATAACTTTGCCTCCTGCAGGAAATCCTTCACGATTTCTAGTGTCACACACTGTACCGCACACAAATCCTCTTTGTTTCTGTTTCAAGATGATCTGGCCTTGAGAAAAATTCACTGATTCTCAAGCCCCACGTCACTGGGGTTACCAAAAAAGTAACGTTTAATCAAAGGGTGCAAAGATCTCGATTTACCCGGATGGTTAGAATCAGATTAACAGAAAGCATTGGTGTTATGGGTGGAGGAGAGGAAAGAGAGTGTAACACATGGAGATGTTGTTTCTGGTCCTGTTCAGATGTTCACCTCTTCAATCTCCTTTTCTCAAGAATGTCTAACTTCATCGCAGGAGATATAAGGTGATTGGTACACCAACTGCAACTTAGTTACTGTTAAAGGGTGTACAAAATATGTATCAGGCTTCATGTATTTTTACTGCAGAGAAAGAGAGACACACCAACCTATTTTAATTTTCCTCCTGCATTCTTCACATGCACAAACTGTTCAGTTACTCAGAAACGAATCAAAAGTTATCACTGGGCTGATGATGTTTGGCATCCATGACTGGTTACAATTAAACAAACCAATCAGCTACATGAGCTACAGCTCACAAAGAGTTTCAGTCACTTGTTTTTACAATCACAGCAAAATCTTCTACAATCCAAAGATGACGGGCTCAGTGGTTAGCACTGCTGCCTCACAGCGCCAGGGACCCGGGTTCGATTCCTGCCTTGGGCAACTGCCTATGTGGAGTTTGCACATTCTCCCGTGTCTGTGTGGGTTTCCTCCAGGTGCTCCGGTTTCCTCCCACAGTCCAAAGATGTGCAGGGTCAGGGTGGTTAAGCATTAGTGTTATTCAGGGATAAATGTGGGGAATGGGTCTGGGTGGGTTACTCGTCAGAGGGTCGGTGTGGACTGGTTGGGCCAAAGGTCCCGTATCCACACTGTAGGGAATTTAATCTAATCTAATCATTGGTTTTAAACACTCTGTCTTCCCTTTTAGTACAAAATCAGAAGTACAGAAAAAGAAACTTAATTCCGTAAAACCTTACCGATTTCTGGAATCTCCTTCAAGAACTAAATTCATACAGCGCAGCAACGGCTATTCGGCCCATCGAGACTGCACCTACCACTACTGCCACTGAAAGTGCAAATCCCAATATCCTGCACTTGTCCTATATCCTCAAATGGTATGATATATAAATGATTTGGAGATGCCGGTGTTGGACTGGGGTGGACAATGTTAAAAATCACACAACACCAGGTTATAGTCCAACAGGTTTAATTGGAAGCACACTAGCTTTCGGAGCGACGCTCCTTCATCCACAAACACCTGATGAAGGATGAAGCGCTCCGAAAGCTAGTGCTTCCAAATAAACCTGTTGGACTGTAACCTGATGTGGGGTGATTTTTAACCATGATATATAAAGTACTCCAACAAATATTTTTGAAAATATTTGAAAATCCAAAAGGTGTGCAGGTTAGAGTGGGTTGACCATGCTAAATTACCCGTAGTGTTAGGTGAAGGGGTAAATGTAGGGGAATGGGTCTGGGTGGGTTGCTCTTCGGCAGGTTGGTGTGGACTTGTTGGGCCGAAGGGCCTGTTTCCACGCTGTAAGTAATCTAATCTAATCTAAAATGTGGTGAGTGTAAAAGTTTCCAGCCTTCACTACCTTCCCAAGCAGAGTATTCCAGATTCCCACCACCCGTAAAGTGAAAAACTTTTTCCCATATTTTCTCTGAATCTCCTGCCACATAACTTCAAACTATGCGCTTCCGTGATTGATCCCTGAACCAAAGAGAACAGCTGCTCCCTACTCACCGTGTCCTCATAATCTTATACACCTCAATTATGTTCCCCCTCCCCTCAGTCTTGGAGTCACAGAGTCATAGTGTCCTACAGCACGGAGACACGGCCTTGGGCCCGACTGGTCCATGCCGACCAAAATGGCCGTCCACGCTAACCCCATTTCCCTGCACGTGGCCCATATCCTCCTAATCCTTTCCTATCCATGTGTTTGTCCAAATGCCTTTTAAATGTTGTTAATGTACCCGCCCCAACCACTTCCCCTTTGCAGCTCATTCCATCTGCGTACCACCCTCTGGGTAAAAACGTTGCCCCCTCAGGTTCCCTTTTATTCTTTCCCCTCTCACCATAAACTGATGCCCTCTCGTCCTCGATTCCCCAACCCTGGGAAAGAGACTGAGTGCGTTCACCCTATCCATGCCTCTCATGATCTTATACACCTCTATAACATCCCCTCCTCAGTCTCCTACGCTCTAAAGAGAAAAAGTCCTCATTTGTCCAACCTCTCCCTGGAACTCAGTCCCTTCAGACCTGGCAACATCCTTGTAAACCTCCCCTGCACACTGTCCAGTTTAATAACATCCTTCCAATAGCAAGGTGACCAAACCTGAACACA
>NW_025215381.1:1708758-1720940 GCF_004010195.1 Chiloscyllium plagiosum
CCTGGAGGAAGAACACCTCATCTTCCACCTCGAGACCCTCCATCCACACGGCATCAATGTGGATTTCACCAATTTCCCCACTTCTCCTCCCCCCCCCACCCTAATCCAGGTCCAACCTTCCAACTCAGCACCACTTTCTCGAACTGTCCTACCTGTCCATCTTCCTTCCCACCTATCCACTCCACCCTCTTCTCATCCGAACATCCACCTATCGCATCCAGAGCTACCTTCCCTCCAGCCTCACCCGCCCTCCCCTCCCCTTGATCTCTCAGCCCCACTGGCTCACAAGCCTCATTCCTGACGAAGGGCTCCGGCCCGAAACGTCGACTCTCCTGCTCCTCGGATGCTGCCTGACCTGCTGCGCTTTTCCAGCACCACTCTCTCGACTCTGATCTCCAGCATCTGCAGTCCCCACGATCTCCTAACATCCTGGTGAACCTCCTCTGTGTCCCCTTGAGTACTATCACGTCCTTTCTGTAGTGAGGATGACCAGAACAGCACACTCCAACCTTACCACTCCAACATTACCTCCTTGCTCTTATACTCTGTGTCATTCGATGAAAGCAAGTCACTCGTACACTTTCTTAACAATCCTATTGATGTGCTCTGCTGACGTCAGGGATCTGTGAGGAATTACCCTTTGATCCTTCTGTTCTCTGAGCTACCCAGTGCCAGCCATTCATCAAATATTCCCTCGTCTTGTATCTTCCACCAACGTTCATCACCTCGCACCTATCAGGGTTAAATACCATCTGCCACTGAGAGAAAGTGAGCCCTGCAGACGCTGGAGATCAGAGTCGAGGGGGTGGTGCTGGAAAAGCCCAGCAGGTCAGGCAACATTCGAGGAGCAGGGAAGTCGACGTTTCAGGCCAGAGCCCTTCATCAGGAATGAGGCTGTGAGCCTCCGGGGGGGCGGGGGGTGGTGGAGACCCGCACCAACCAGCCCCACCGCCCCGTGGCCCAACATTTCAACTCCCCCTCCCACACTCTGCCGAGGACACGCAGGCCCTGGGCCTCCTCCACCGCCGCTCCCTCGCCACCCGACGCCCTGGAGGAAGAACGCCTCATCTCCCGCCTCGAGACCCTCCAACCGCAGGGCATCGACATCGACTGCACCACTTTCCTCATCTCCCCTCCTCCCACCACCTCCTCCCAGATCCAACCTTCCAGCACAGCACAGCACTGCCCTCTTGACCTGTCAATCTCCCTTCCCACCTACCCGCTCCACCCTCCCCTCCGACCTATCACCTTTCATCCCCCCACCCCCTCTCCCATTTATCTCTCCACCCCCAGAGGCTCCCAGCCTCATTCCAGAGGCCCGAGACATCGATTTTCATGCTCCTTGGATGCTGCCTGACCTGCTGTGCTTTTCCAGCACCGCCCCATCAGCCATTGGTCTAGCCCTCTGACCAACCTCCCTTCTGTAACCCACACCCCCATGCTCTTCGCTGGTAAGCACCCTCCCAATCTTGATGTCATCTGCAAGTTTGCTTAACGCTCCCCATGTTTTCATCTGTATCATTTACGTATGTAACTAACAATAAAGGTCTCTTGTGGTAAATCACAGGACACTGGCCTCCAGTCACTCGCACAGCCTTCTACCACTACTCTTTGTGTTCTATTACTAAGCCAGTTTCTGATCCATCGCGCCAAGTTTTCCCTCGATTGCATGTGTGCTATCACCTTCTCAGTCAGTCTCCCATGTGGGATCTTGTCAAAAGCTTCACTAAAATCCATATAAACTACATCAACTGAACTTCCCTCATGCACACGCTTGATCACATATTAACAAAATTCTGACAAATTTGTTCAGCATGATCTCCCTCTGACAGATTTAGGGTGTAGCTTTGCTCGCTGAGCTGTAGGTTTGATATCCAGACGTTTCATTACCTGGCACGGTAACATCCTCAGTAGTGACCTCCAAGTGAAGCGAAGCTGTTGTCTCCTGCTTTCTATTTATATCTTTCTCCTGGGTGGGGTTCCTGGGGTTTGTGGTGATGTCATTTCCTGTTCGTTTTCTGAGGGGTTGATAGATGGCATCTAGATCTATGTGTTTGTTTATGGCGTTGTGGTTGGAGTGCCAGGCCTCTAGGAATTCTCTGACATGTCTTTGCTTAGCCCGTCCCAGGATAGATGTGTTGTCCCAGTCGAAATGGTGGTTTGTTTCCTCCGTGTGTAGGGCTACGAGGGAGAGAGGGTCGTGTCTTTTTGTGGCTAGCTGGTGTTCGTGTATCCTGGTGGCTAACTTTCTTCCTGTTTGTCCTACGCAGTGTTTGTGGCAGTCCTTGCATGGAACTTCCCTCTGACAGAGGCGAAAGCGAGGACTGCAGATGCTAAACTCCGGATTAGAGTGGCGCTGGAAAAGCACAGCAAGTCAGGCAGCATCCGAAGAGCAGGAAAATTGATGTTTTGGGCAAAAGCCCTCCATCAGGACTGAAGCCTTCATTCCTGATGAAGGGTTCCAGCCCGAAACGTCGATTCTCCTGCTCCTCGGATGCTGACTGACCTGCTGTGCTTTTCCAGCACCACTCTAATCCTCCCTCTGACAGAGCCATGCTGACTATTAGAGTTAAATACCATTTGCCACTGGTCTGCCCTTCTGACCAAGCTCCCTCCTGTAACCCACAGATGTGGGGTTAGATACCCTCTGGTTTCGAAAGGTGTGATACCAGCAGAGTTGTTGCGGTGGGCGGCATTAATCTCCCCTACACTGACCGGGACTCACATCAAGCGAGGGACTTGGATGGGGCAGCATTTGTAAGGACCATTCAGGAGGGTGTGTTGACACAGTATAGTAAATATTCCTGAAGAAGGGCTAATGCCCGAAACGTCGATTCTCCTGTTCCCTAGATGCTGCCTGACCTGCTGCGCTTTTCCAGCAACACATTTCCAAAGTATAGTAAATAGTCCATCAGGGAAGGGGTTATATGGAGCTGGTTTTGGGAAATGAGCCCAGCCAGGTGAGTGAAGTTTCAGTGAGAGAACACTTCAGCAGCAGTGACCATAATTCTGTCAGATTTAAGATGCTCATGGATAAGGATAACAGCAGGAGAAAGTGAGGGCTGCAGATGCTGGAGATCAGAGCTGAAAAATGTGTTGCTGGAAAAGCGCAGCAGGTCAGGCAGCATCCAAGGAACAGGAGATTCGACGTTTCGGGCATTAGCCGGCTTATGCCCGAAACGTCGAATCTCCTGCTCCTTGGATGCTGCCTGACATGCTGCGCTTTTCCAGCAACACATTTTCAGCGAGGATAACAGCAGCCCTTGGGTGATGGTGTTAAATTAGGGGAAGGTGGACTATAGCAATATTAGGCAGGAGCTGGAGAATTTTGGTTGGAGGCAGCTATTCGAGGTAAATCCATTTTGGACATGTTGGAACATTTCTATAACAGCACCTGATAAGAGTTCAGGAGCGGTACATTCCTGTGAGGGTGAAGGATAGGTGTGGCAAATTATTGACCCAAGCCTTTCCAAGTGGGTATTAATTCTCTCCTTCAGAATTTTCTCCAATAGTCTTCCTACCACTGACGTGAGTCTCATTGGTCTGTTATTTTCTTGTTTCAACTCTGGCACCCCTTTTTCAAAGGTAGAACCGCATTAGCCATCCTCCTGACCTTTGGCACTTTCTCTGTGGCCAAAGGGGGATTAAAAATGTGAGTCAGGGCCCCCTACAATTTCCTGCCTCACCTCCCACAGCAGCTGGGGATGCAATTCATCTGGGCCTGACGGAGCCTCCCCATTTTTATACCTGACAGAGCCTCTCCATTTCCCATGGCAAGTTGAGCAAGTTCCTCACAATCCCTTTTGCTGAATTCTGTACCCATGTTCTCCTTTTCCAGAGTGAAGACAAAAGAGAAGTATTCATTCAACTCCTTTCTAACATCCCATGGGCTTCACACACATATTTCTTTCCCTAGTTAACTTCTCATCTTTAACGTATCTATAAAATATCTTAGGATTCTCCCTAATCCTGTTAGATTAGATTCCCTACAGTGTGGAAACAAGCCATTCGGCCCAACCGACCCGCCGAAGAGTAACCCACCCAGACCCATTCCCCTCTGACTAATGCCCTTAACACTATGGACAATTCGCCCTGACCTGCACATCTTTAGATTGTGGGAGGAAACCGGAGCACACCCACACAGACACGGGGAGAATGTGTAAACTCCACACAGACAGTCACCCGAGGCTGGAATCGAACCTGGGTTCCAGGAGCTGTCAGGCAGCGGTGCTAACCACTGAGCCACCGTGCTGCCCTATTCACAAATCCTTTCTCGTGGCCACCTGTTTTGATCTTCTAATTGCTTTCTTAAGTTCCCTCCTGCACTTCCTGTGTTCCTCAAAACCTGAAACTGTAGGTTCCTTCGGACTTGCTAAAAGCTCTACTCTGTTTTTTTATCCAGTTCAGAGAACTTCTCGTTCCTACATTTCCCTCTAACAGGTACATGTTGGGCCTGTAATCTTCCCAGCTTCTTTTTGAACGCCCCTCCCACCATTTCTCAACTACCCGCAAGGGGCTGTTCAATGACCAGATCCTGCTTTGCTTTAATAAAATCTGTCTTCCCCCATCCAAAGCCACCTTTTTCAGGCCATTTTTTTTTTCCGTTGTCCAGGACGAATCTGGATCATACCGTGTTGTGGTTGCCATTGCCTGAATGTTCCCCCACTTCCACATCAAACACTTGTCTGGCTTCTATCCCCAGAACCAGATTCAGAACTGCTCCATCCTTTGTTAGATGTTCTATGCATTAACACAAAAAACACCCCTGGATATATTTCAAGAAATCCAGCCCCTCTAAACCCAACACTATGACTATCCCAATTTATGTTAACAATCACACACCAGGTTATAGTCCAACAGGTTTATTTGGAAGCACTAGCAATGCTCCTTCCATGATCAATTCCTGATCCAATACCAATATGTACTTCTGAAGGATCAGGATTAAGGAGGGTCCCAACACATTTTTACATACAAAAAGCAAGAGGGTAGCCAGGGAAAGGATAGGCCCACTCAAACACAAAATCTATGCATGGAGACAGAAGAGTTGGTGAAGTCTGAAATGAATACTTTGTGTTGGTATTCACCAAAGAGAAGGATTTAGAGTCACAGAGATGTACAGCACGGAAACAGACCCTTCGGTCCAACCCGTCCATGCTGACCAGATATCCCAACCCAATCTAGTCCCACCTGCCAGCACCCGGCCCATATCCCTCCAAACCCTTCCTATTCATACACCCATCCAAATGCCTCTTAAATGTTGCAATTGTACCAGCCTCCACCACTTCCTCTGGTAGCTCATTCCATACACGTACCACCCTCTGCGTGAAAAAGTTGCCCCTTAGGTCTCTTTTATATCTTTCCTCTCTCACCCTAAATGTATGCCCTCTACCCCATGGAAAAGACTTTGTCATTTTATTCTATCCATGCCCCTCATACTTTTGTAAACCTCTATAAGGTCACCCCTCAGCCTCCGACACTCCAGGGAAAACAGCACCAGCCTATTCAGCCTCTCCCTGTAGCTCAAACCCTCCAACCCTGGCAACATCCTTATAAATCTTTCCTGAACCGTTTCAAGTTTCACAACATCCTTTCGATTGACATTGCTTAGGCCACTGTTGGAATATCAGAAAGATGTTAGAGTCATAGAGTCATAGAGATGTACAGTATGGAAACAGACCCTTCGGTCCAACCTGTCCATGCCGACCAGATATCCCAACCCAATCTATTCCCACCTGCCAGCACCCGGCCCATATCCCTCCAAACCCTTCCTATTCATACACCCATCCAAATGCCTCTTAAATGTTGCAATTGTACCAGCCTCC
Organism: Chiloscyllium plagiosum; assembly: GCF_004010195.1. Classification (NCBI taxonomy): domain Eukaryota; kingdom Metazoa; phylum Chordata; class Chondrichthyes; order Orectolobiformes; family Hemiscylliidae; genus Chiloscyllium; species Chiloscyllium plagiosum. The sequence continues at coordinate 1,714,581 of NW_025215381.1, forward strand.
ACCACGGAAAAGGGGCTTAAAGGAGTACAGCAGGCAGGGCACTCCCCCATTGTATCGGGGGAGTGGGGTGCCTGCAGTCAGTGCTCAAACTCCCGGGGAAGCCCCTTTGGATCTAATGGGGCAGCAGCATTTATTCTGGGAATTTGCCAAACTCCGAGAGTGGATCCAAGCAGCCACTACCTGCCATGGGGCTGAAAAAGCAGGAGCAGGACGAATGGAGGCAGTGGAGGAGGGAACCGCGGCATCAGAGACTGTGGCGGAGGTCTCAGGAGGAAGGATCCAAACGCTGGAAGGCCAGGTTCGGATCCTTCAGGCGCAAGTGGACGACCTGGAGAATAAAAATAAGAGAAAAGACTTACGGCTTCTGGAAGACGAGGCCCTCACTGGCTTCCTGGAGAAGTGGCCCCCGAAGTTCCTAGTGGCTGGGCCTGGAGTTGGAGTTGGGCCTGATGAGCGTGGTCCCGGTCAGGCCCAAGGCCCCCCGCCCGGTTCCAGTCAGACTCCTGCCTTATGAGGAAAAGCAGTTAGTGATTGAAACAGCCAGAAGACTGGCTTTAATGCACAAAGGCTCAAGAATAATGTTTTTTCAGGATTTCTCAGGAACCCTAATTAAGAAAAGAAGGGCATTTGGTGCAGTTAAGAAAGAATTAAGGGACCTGAACATTCAATATTCCGTGAGGCACCCAGCCGTGTGGAGTTTCACCCCCGGGGGGGACGGTATATAACTTTGACTCTGCAGATAAGTCAAAGGACTTTGTGAATTCTCTGAATTAAAGGACTCGGGTCAGGGTGGGAGGGGAGGTGCATCATTACGGACAAGGTATGGGGTTTTTTAAATGTCTTTATTGCCCTATTTTTCTCTCTTCTCTCTCTCGTTCCTTAAGGTGATTGACTTTATATGTACTCGCCTTGATGTAAAACCGGAATTATTTGATATATCGGATGGTTGGGAATTTTCTGAGGCCTTTTTTTTAACTGCTGTCCTTTCGTTTTTGGATTGGGGGGTGGCTATGTCTGTGGTTAAGATGAGTTGTGGGGTGGGGTGGGGGTGGGGGGAGGAATGGGCATCCATTGTTAACTTCCAGAATGTAAATAACAGGTTTTCCTCGTTTGTGAATCACCTGGGGTTCGGGCAGGGCCTCAGCTAGGGGGAGTTAAGGATTGGGAGGATTGCCCCCTTTGGACAAGGGGGAAGGTCTCTAGTGAATTGGGGGTTATTTTGGATGTTTGTTTCAGTTAAATGTAGTGATTTGGGTTTTTTTAGTTGTAGTAGTTTTTATAGGAGTAGTTTTCAGACTTCATAGAGTTACTGTCTGTGTCGCTCCCCACACCTCAGATAAACTTCCTCCTCTTGGGAAACCGCGGGCTGGCCTGGATGACCATGGCTAGTGATTTGATCAGGTGGTGCACCTGGAATGTAAAAGGGAGCCATTCCCCTGGTAAAAGAAAGAAGATGCTGTCAAGCCTTAGGAAGGAAAGGGTGGACATCGCCCTGCTGCAGGAGATGGATAAGGAGCATCTGAAACTGCAGCGGGGGGGGGGGGGGGGTTCTGATAGGGTGTTCTTCTCCTCCCTCAGCTCCAAGAGTAGACGAGTGGCTATACTGGTAAGAAGGAACCTCCCTTTCCCAGTAATGGGGCAACTTAAGGACGAACGTGGACAGTTCATCATTCTTGACGCACTAATACATGGAGGAGAGTATGGTATCCTGAATGTGTATTGTCCCTCGGCTCACTCTCGTAAGTTTTCTAATTGATGCAGTTGGTAAATTAATGAACTTTGGTGTGCGCCACAGGATGATAGGAGGGGATTTTAATCACCTAATAGATCCCAAGGTAGACAGGGTGCCAAGGGGCCCGGCAGGCACGCCCACACAGTCTAAGCAGTTGGTGGCCATGTGTGAGGAGTTGGGACTAGTGGATGTGTGGAGGCGTCTCCACCCTAATGGAAGAGATTTACTTCCTATTCCAACCCACACAAGTGCCATACGTGAACTGACACGTTTTTTTATGCCATCACATTGTTTGGACAGAACATTGGTGTGCAAAATTGGGACTGTAGCTGTCTCGGACCGTGCGCCAGTGTCGTTAGATGTTAAAATCAAGCGTGGTGGAATGGATACATGTCACTGGCACGTGGACCCGTTCCTGTTAAGGGATAGTACATTTGTTGAGTACATTACAGGAGAGTTCAGGGCCTTCTGGGATATCAACTCAGGTACAGCCAGTTATCCAGCAGTACTGTGGGAGGCCACTAAGGCATACTTATGAGGCCTGATCATTTTGTATTCATTGACCAGAAGGAGGCAGCGGGAGGAGCAGCAATGGATGCTGGAGACCCGGCTGCAGATAGCTGAGGGAGTATATTATAATAGGCCCTCTTTGGTCAAGAGGCAGCGGGTCCCGGGCCTCTGGGCGACTCTCGACTTATTGCACTCACAGGGGGCTAAAAAAAAGAGGTCTCCTTTGCTAAACAAAGACTGTTAGAATTTGGAGATAAGCCAGGTAGCTGTCTGGCATATGAGGAAAAATGCTTCCCAATCTATTACATCTGTTAGAGAGAAGGCTGGCACAGTTACCCGTGAGTTGATGCTGGCACAGTTACCCGTGAGATGATGCAGATCAATGTTAGATTTGGGGAATACTTTGCAGAGTTATATCGGTCAGAAGGAGGCGAACACGGTGCAGTGAGAATGTAGTTCTTTTTCGAGAACCCGGACCTCAGTATAAACACGGAACAGGCTTCCCTGTTGAATGGTCCTATGCTGGTACAGGATGTGCAGGAAGCAATAAAGCATCTCCAGGGTGGCAAAGCACCAGGGACAGATGGATTCCCAAGTGAATTCTTTTAGGAATCCATAAATGTGTTGGTGGAGCCCCTCCTGGGGATGTATAGCTATTCACACACACAGGATGGTCTGCCGCCCTCTCTGAGGGAGGCTAATATCTCCCTCATTTTAAAGAAGGGGAAAGACCCCGAAGATTATATTTCACACAGACCCATTTCACTGTTGAATGCAAATTTTAACATTCTATCCAAGATGCTGGCTCTGAGGTTGGAGAAGGTCCTGCCCCATATTATAAAAGAAGACCGGACGGGTTTTGTTAAGGTCCGTAGCTCCTCGAACAACATCAGGACGGTACTGAACATAGGGCAGGTATGCCAGTGAAGATTGATCCTGGGTTTGGTGGGTCTCCCTAGACGCAGAAAAGGGCGCTTGACCGGATAGAATGGCCGTCCCTGTTTGGGGTCAGAGGGAGGAGCCCAGATGGGTGACGGTGTTGTATAATGATCCTAAGGCAGCAGTCAGCACAAATGGCACAAAGTCGGATAACTTTAACACTGGGAGAGGTAGTCGACAGTGGTGTCCTCTCTCACCGCTGCTATTTACCTTGGCAATTGAGCCATTAGCTGAGGCTATCAGGAGAAATCCTGAAATAGTGGCGTCGGGATGGGAATAGCGGAGCATAAGACCACCCTATATGCTGACGGTATCCTTTAGTTCTTGGCCAATCCAAAGGAGAATGTTCCTCGATTGATTCAAACAATTAATTTATTTGGCGGTTTCTCGAGCAACAGGATCAACTTTATAAAATGGGAAGCCATGCCGGTGGGGGGAGCAGTTCCCGTTTAGATGGTTGTCAAGAGGTGTTTTGTATTTGGGAATTTTTATTAGCCCTTCCTTCCACCAGCTGTGTAAAGCTAATTATGTACAACCACTAGAGAGGATAAAGCAGGATTTGCAGTGGTGGGAGGGATTACCGTTATCATGGTTAGACCGAATAGCTCTGATTAAAATGAATGTTCGTCCTCACCTACCACACCCCATGAGAATGCGCCCATTGTTGCTACCCAGACAAGTATTATAGAGGCTCAATGGTTGGCTAAGGGCCTTAACTTGGTGCCACAGGGGCCCCCTAATTAAATTTACCAAACTGCAGCTCTCGCAGGGTGAGGGAGGGGTGGACCTTCCCAACGTGAAGAAATATCAAATAAGCGCTTTGTCAGCATGCGTTAGTGACCGGGTGCGGGGCAATTTGGAGTCGATTTGGCTTGACGTTGAAGCCCAGCAGTCGAGATGCCCTCGAGTTAATTTATTATTTATGGATAAGATGAAATCCATGACCGAGCAGTGTAAGAGCCCAATCATTTTAAATACAGTGAGAGCCTGGAGGATAATGAGGCAAGATGAGGGCAATTGGCTTCAGACCTCACCATTTACCCCATTGGCGGGAGCCCAAGGATTTAAACCTGGGGCAATGGACTCTGGCTTTAAGACATGGGAGAATAAGGGAAGAAGGCACGTCTGGGCGATTTATTCGAGGGGGTGGTCTTGATGTCATTTAGCCAGCTAAGTCAGAAATATGGATTGTCTAATAGGGACCTTTTTTGGTACTTTCAAATAAGGGACTATATACAGAGGAAGACCACGCTCCTGGCTCAGTGTTTCAAGTCAGATGTAGAGAAAAGAGTGCTCCAGTGTATGGGCGCTCTTTCAGTCAGTGTTTTGTGTCATTTACAGAAAGGATGTGGAAGGACTCTGTAGGACTTGGAATCAAGAACTAGGAGAGGATATCTCATCGGAGGTATGGGAAGATATATGGGAAAATGTAAGGAAAATTTCAGTACGTAGCAGAGCACAGGCCATGCAGTTGAAGATCGTACACAGGGCTCATATGGCACCAGAGAGGCGAGCTAAGTTCAAGAGAGGAGTTTCTCCAGGATGACCCAAATGGAAGATTAGTATAGATTAGTATATAGACCACTGCTACTGGTCTTGTTGTAAGATCCAGAGATATTGGAGTGCTCTAGTAAGGGAGTTGAAGGACATCCTGGGGATTGAAGTTAACATGGATCCGGTATTTCTTCTTCTAGGGTTGCCAAGTTTGCCCTCTCTCTGGGGGAACACGGGTACAGACTGTGCAACATTCTTACCTACTGTGCGAGGAAGAACACTTTAATAAATTGGACGTTGGAAAAATCCCCAGGTCTTATGGGGTGGCATAGGCGGGTGATGGAGCATCTCCCCTAACACTACCTCACAAATACGGTGCACCACAAAACGGAACAGTTTTATACGATGTGGCGGCCCTTTCTAAGTTATATTGACGCCGACTTATCAGCCATATTAACTAGGGCCGTGCTATAGCCACGGGAATCAGTCTGGACGCCCATGGGGCCCTGGGAGGGGGAGGCTAGGGAAAAAGAATATGGGCTGAAAATGTATTGCTGGAAAAGCGCAGCAGGTCAGGCAGCATCCAAGGAACAGGAGAATCGACGTTTCGGGCATGAGCCCTTCTTCAGGGCTCATTCCTTAAGAAGGGCTCATGCCCGAAACGTCGATTCTCCTGCTCCTTGGATGCTGCCTGACCTGCTGCGCTTTTCCAGCAACACATTTTCAGCTCTGATCTCCACTTTCTCCTCCGAAAAGAACATGGGTACAATAACTGGTGCTCCCAGGGATGGGAGCCTCAGTGGAGGTGTGATGAGTGAAATAGAATAAAGTAGTGAGATATAATTTAATTTAAGTTAATTTGAATTCAGTTTCATTTAATTTTTATTTAATTTGTTTGTAGTTTAGTTCGAGTTAAGTAGATATGTTTGTTCTGGAAGAATAGTAGGTAGTTCATTCCTAATAGTATCGTGTTATGACTTTGTTGTACTGCCTCTACTTTTCTGATTATTGGTGTTATTCTTTTTTTGTATATAGATGTTGTGTAAAAGATTTTAAAAGGCCTCTAATAAAAATATTCCTAAAAGAAAGGGAGAGATGATGTGCGTCTTAAAGAGTATTAAGGTGGATAAGTCCTTGGCTTCTGATGGGGTCGATTCTAGAATATTCTGGGAGGCAAGAGAACAAATTGCTGGAGCGTTGCCTGGATTTTTGTTGGATCTTTGGATCCTCTTTGGCCACAGGAGAGGTCCCAGAGGACAGGAGAATAGCCAATGTTCCATTGTTTAAGAAGGGTAGCAGGGATAATCCAGGGAATTACAGGCCTGTAGGCCTCACGCGGTGGTCGGGAAATTATTGGAAAAGATTCTCAGGGACGGGATCTATCCGCGTTTAGAAATAAACGGACTGATTAATGATAGACAGCATGGTTTTATGCAGAGGGACTCGTGCCTGTCTAAATTGCTCTGGGTTTTTGAGGAGGTGATGAAGATGATTAGAGTCATAGAGATGTACAGCACGGAAACAGACCCTTTGGTCCAACCCATCCATGCTGACCAGATATTCCAACCCAATCTAGTCCCACCTGCCAGCACCCCACCCATATCCCTCCAAACCCTTCCTATTCATATACCCATCCAAATGCCTCTTAAATGTTGCAATTGTACCAGCCTCCACCACATCCTCTG
>NW_025215381.1:1724192-1733025 GCF_004010195.1 Chiloscyllium plagiosum
ACCACCAACATGAGGTTCACACAGGCCTGCAATGTCCTGGATTATTCCGTGCTACCTTCTTAAACAATGGGACAACATTGGCTATTCTCCTGTCCTCTGGGATCTCTCCAGTGGCCAAAGAGGATCCGAAGATGTCCATCCATACTCCAGCAACTTGTTCTCTCGCCTCCCTCAATGTCCCGGGACCCAGGGACTTAAAAAGCATTAAGGTTGATAAGACGCACAACACCTCTTCCTTTTTAATGGCGACTTGACTGAGAAATTCCACACCCCCTTCCCTGAGATCATTCTCCACCAATTCCTTGTGAGATTCTGAGGCGACTTGGTCAGGTGGATGTTGAAGGGATATTTCCCTCATGGGAGAGACTTTGTCCAGATATCAGAGTTTGAAAGATTAGAATTCGAATAAAAATTGGATGTTGCTGTATCCAAATACAGGAGTACAGTAAAAAGCGCACAGTGTGGTCATTCTCTGACGTCATCTTGGCTACAAAATCCCGAATTTAAAAAAAAAAGCTAAGAAACAAAAATCAGAATTTTAATAAAAGCAGGAGTATCAAATGTAGGTGGATGTAGAAAGATTATTTCCCTCTGGCTATAGGATCTGGAGCAAGGGGACACAATATAAGAAGAAAGCAAAAATAATGACCGCCTGTGCGAGAATGAAGGATGGGTGTGGCAAGTAACACGCGCCTTGGATGACCAGGAATGTTATGACCTTGGTCAAAAAGAAAATGGAAGCACGTGTCAGGTCTAGGAGGATGGGAAATGGCGAAGCCCTGAAAGTGCATAAGGAAAGTGGGAAAGAACTTAAACGAGGAATTGGAGAGGTTGAAAGGGTCATGAAAAGTTGTTAGCACACAGGATGAAGGAGAATCCCAAAGCGCTTTATACAAAAGGAAAAGGGTTGGCCCACTCGGGGACAAAAGAAGGAATCTGTGCCTGAAGGCAGAAGAGTTGGTGAGGTCCGAAATGAATACTTTGTGTCGGTATTCACCAAAGAGAAGGAATTGGTGGAGAATGATCCCAGGGAAGGGGGTGTGGAATTTCTCAGTCAAGTCGCCATTAAAAAGGAAGAGGTGTTGTGCGTCTTAAAAAGTATTAAGGCTGATAAGTCCCTGGGTCCCAGGACATTGAGGGAGGCGAGAGAACAAGTTGCTGGAGTATGGATGGACATCTTCGGATCCTCTTTGGCCACTGGAGAGATCCCAGAGAACAGGAGAATAGCCAATGTTGTCCCATTGTTTAAGAAGGTAGCACGGAATAATCCAGGACATTGCAGGCCTGTGTGAACCTCATGTCGGTGGTCGGGAAATTATTGGAAAAGATTCTCGGGGACAAGATCTCGGGGACAAGAAACAAACGGACTGATTAGTGATGGTCGGCGTGGTTTTGTGCAGGGAAGCTTGTGCCTCACTAACTTAATCGGGTTTTTTGAGGAGGTGATGAAGATGATTGATGAGGGAAAAGCAGATGAGGCTGTTTACATGGATTTCAGTAAAACCTCCTGACAAGGTCCCTCATGGCAGACTGGGACAGAAGGTGAAGTCACATGGTATCGGGGGTGAGCTGGCAAGGTGGATACAGAACTGGCTTAGTCACAGGAGGCAGAGGGTAGAGGTGGGAGGATGCTTTTGGGAACGGAGGGTTGTGTCGAGTGGTGTTCCACAGGGATCATTGCTGGGACCTGCTGTTCATGGTCTGTGTAAATGATTTGGAGGAAAATGGGGCTGGTCTAATTAGTAAGTTTGTGAATGATATTGAGATTGGTGGAGTTGTGGATAGTGAGGGGATTGTCAGAAGGTATAGTGGAATACAGATCAGTTGGAGGCGCGGGCAGCAAAATGGCAGATGGAGTTTAATCCGGACCTTGGAAGGTCAAGCTGAGGTGGAAATTATACAGTGAATGGCAGAACCCTTCAGTGTATTGAAATGCAGAGGGATCTGGATGTGCAGGTCCACAGTTCACTGAAGGTGACAGCGCAGGTAGATAAGGGAGTAAAAAAGGCCTATAGCATGCTTGCCTTCTTTGGAAGGGACAGTGAGGACAAGGAGAGGCAAGTTATGCTGCAGATTTACAGAACTTTAGTTCGGCCACACTTGGAATACTGCGTATAGTTCTGGTCACCACACTTCCAGAGGGATGTGGATGCTTTGGAGAGGGTAGAGAATGGGTTTACTGGGATGTTGCCTGGTATGGGGGATTTTAGCAATGAAGGAAGGTGGGATAGGCCGGGTTTGTTTTCACTGGAACGCAGGAAGTTAAGGGGTCACCTGATGGAAAGTTAGAAGATTGTGAATGGCATGGGTAGAGTGGACAGTATGAGGCTTTTCCCCTGTCAGAGGGTCACAGTACAGGATGGGATGTTTGAAAGAGATGTGAACATAGAACATAGAACAGTACAGCACAGAACAGGCCCTTCAGCTCACGATGTTGTGCCAACCATTGATCCTCATGTATGCACCCTCAAATTTCTGTGACCATATGCATGTCCAGCAGTCTCTTAAATGTCCCCAATGACCTTGCTTCCACAACTGCTGCTGGTAACGCATTCCATGCTCTCCCAACTCGCTGTGTAAAGAACCCGCCTCTGACATCCTCTCTATACTTTCCTCCAACCAGCTTAAAACTATGACCCCTCGTGTTAGCCCTTTCTGCCCTGGCAAATAGTCTCTGGCTATCGACTCTATCTATGCCTCTCATTATCTTGTATACCCAGAACTGGACGCAGTATTCCAAGTGCGGTCTAACCAAAGTTTTACAGAGCTGCAACAAGATCTCACGACTCTTACACTCAATCCCCGTGTTAATGAAAGCCAAAACACCATATGCTTTTTTAACAAAAAGGAGGTGTAAGGAGGTTTTTCACACACAGGGGTGGTGAGTGCCTGGAACACACTGTCAGAGGAGGCAGTGGAAGAAGATACAATAGCAGCACTCAAGAAATAGCTGGATGAATCCATGGATAGGAAGGGAATGGAGGGATACAGATCCTCTAAGTGAAGACAGTTTCACTATTCGGGGGGGGGGGCAAAGTATTTTAATGCAGGCTTGGAGGGCTAAAGAGCTGTACTGTTCATCGGTGTGTCCACCAGCCAATAGAAGTAGGTACATGCACATACGGCAGGCAAATGGTATGTTGGCTTTCATGGTCTGAGCACTTGAGTACAGGTGCAGGGATGTCTTTCTGCAACTGTGCAGGAGCTTAGTGAGACCTCACCTGGAGTATTGTGTGCAGTTTTGGTCTCCATATCTGGAAAATGATGGTCTGGTTATGGAGGGAGAACAATGAAGGTTCACCAGATTCCTTGGATGGTAGGACTTAAGTGTGAGAAGAGATTGGATCAATTATGACGATATTCACTTGAGTTTAGAAAAATTAGGGGCGGTCACATAGAAACCTATGAAACTCTAATAGAATGAAATTTGGATAAACACAGGAAGGATGTTCCCGATGACTGGGGAGATCAGAACCGTGGTTCGGAATCTAAGGACACGGGGATAGACTGTTTGGTACTGAGACGAGCAGGGGTTGTGTCACCCAGAAAGTTGTGAGTCTGTGGAATTCACTGCCACAGACAATGGTTGAGGTCAAGTTATCGAACGATTTCAGAAAGTAGTCCTTCGGGGAAAAGGGATCAACAGGGACAAAAACAGAAACTGCTGGGAAATCTCAGCAGGTCCAACAGCACTGGTGCCGAGATATCAAGAGTTCATATTTCGGGTCCCGTGATCATTCTTCAGGGCTGATGGTAACTAGGAGACGTTTATGCAGAAGGCAGAGTGGGGGAAGGGGGTGAAGAGTAAACATTAGGTGGAGATAGGGCCCAAACAGATGGAAGGACAGTTGGACAGATACAGGAGTGGACATCGGTCAGCCCAGGGAAATGAGTGGCTTTTAATGGGGACTATTGGTGGCTAACAATGGAGTGTACGATAACACTATGGGATAATGAGGCCTGATGTGATGGGTTGGAGTAAGGAGATTGGAGAAGCACTTTACCTGCTCTGGAACACTTCAACCCCAGGGCATCAATGTGGATTTCAACAGTTTCCTCATTTCCCCTTCCCCCACCTCATCCTAGCTTCTAACCTCCAGCAACTCGATCCCCTGACCTGTCCGGACTTGTCCGACCTGCCCAGCTCCTTTTCCACCTATCCACTCCACCCTCTCCTCCCTGACCTATCACCTTCATCTCCTTCCCCACTGACCTATTGTACTCTATGCTACTCTCTCCCCACCTCCACCCTCCTCTAGCTTATCTCTCCACGCTTCAGGCTCTCTGCCTTTATTCCTGATGAAGGGCTTTTGCCCGAAACGTCGATTTTGCCTGTCCTCAGATGCTGCCTGAATTGCTGTGCTCTTCCAGCACCACTGATCCAGAATCTGCTCTTCAATCTGCCTACTGCATTCACAGCTCACAATGTGAACTCCTCTACATGGGGAAACCAAATGGAGACTGGGAGACCACCTTTCAGAACACCTACATTCTCTCCGCCCAAAAGACCCTGTGCTTCTTTTATTAAGATTAGATTCCCTACAGTATGGAAGCAGGCCCCTCGGCCCAGCAAGTCCACGCCGACCCTCCAAAGAGTGACCCACCCGGACCCATTCCCCATATTTACCCCTGACTAATGCACCTAACACTACGGGCAATTTAGCATGGCCAGTTCACCTAACCTGCATATCTTTGGATTGTGGGAGGAAACCGGGGCAAATCCACGCAGACATGGGGAGAATGTGCAAACGCCATGCAGACAGTCGCCTGAGGTGGGAAATGAACCTGGGACCCTGGTGCCGTGAGGCAGCAGTGCTAACCATTGAACCACCACAGTTGCCTGCCATTTCAATACACCACCTCGTTCCCTGGCCAACATCTCTGTTTCAGGCTTGCTGTAGTGCTCCAGCAAAACTCAATAGAATAAATAGCAGCCTCAGGCGACTCTCTGTGTGGAGTTTGCACATTCTCCCCGTGTCTGCGTGGGTTTCCTCCGGGTGCTCCGGTTTCCTCCCACAATCCAAAAATGTGCAGGGGTTAGGTGAATTGGCCATGCTAAATTGCCCGTAGTGTTAGGTGAAGGGGTAAATGTAGGAGAATGGGTCTGGGTGGGTTACACTTCGGCGGGTCGGTGTGGACTTGTTGGGCCGAAGGGCCTGTTTCCACACTGTATCTAATCTAATCTAATCTAAAGTTGTGCTAATTTTGCATTATAACTGCGTTATGAGAATAACTTCTGTTTTTGGTGAAAGCCTAGCTGTGGGCCAATCGAATCACATCTGGAATGCAGCAGTTCAAACTTGCCTTTAAATAAACATAAAACTTAGGGTCTAGGTTACCTCCTTACAATAAATTTGTTGGAGGTGGCTCAGTGGTTAGCTGCCTCATAGCGCCAGGGACCTGGGTTCGATTCCAGCCTCGGGCGACTGTCTGTGTGGAGTTTGCACATTCTCCCCGTGTCTGCGTGGGTTTCCTCCCACAGTCCAAAGATGTGCAGGTTAGGGTGAACAGGCCATTGTGGTGGGGGATGTGTAGCCTAGGTGCATTAGTCAGGGGTAAATGTAGAGTAATAGGGTAGGGAATGAGTCTGGGTGGGATTACTCTTTGGAGGGTCAGTCTGGACTTGTTGGGCTGAATGGCCTGTTTCGACACTTGTAGGGATTCTACAAAAAAAAACGTTGCGGGGGGTTTGGAGCATATCTGGTGAGGTCCAGAACAAATTGGGGTCTCTTCCAGGATCAAAATTTCTAATCTCAGGTTGGGTTTCGGATTACTAGACTCAAACAGAGAGAGTGTCGGTTTTCCGTTTTCAGGCGTTGACTTACACAGGGAGCGTCTTGTGTTATAATGACTCTGCCAGACACAAAGAGTCTCGAAGTCATCGCCTGGGGTGGTTTACAGAACACGAGGAAGGCAGAGATTTTGGAATTGGCGGACAAGTTGAAGCTGGGATAGCCTGTGTCTGTGAGGAATGGGGTGGCTGTAGCAGCAAGAAATTGGCCTTTAAAATTGCCAGAAATGCAATGGCCAAAACTAGACCGAAAATGAAGAAGCTTGAATTAGAGGCAAAATAAAAACTAAGAGAGACAAATGCAAAGGAAAGAAATCATTGCAGTGGAACAAACAGGAAAAGACTGAAAACAGTTTGAATATGAAATGGAAATGAAACAGTTTGACTTATGGTTAAGGGACACAGTGCAGGATGGGATGTTTAAAAGAGACATGCAAGGAGGGTTTTCACACACAGGGGTGGTGAGTGCCTGGAACACATTGCCAAAGGAGGCGGTGGAAGAAGATACAATAGCAGCGTTCAAGAAATACCTGGATGAATCCATTGGATAGGAAGGGAATGGAGGGATACTGATTAAAAGCAGAAGAAAGGGAGAAAGAGGGAGATTTTGAACTTGAGGTACGGGTAAAAGTTGGGATTCGGGTCGAGGATGGTGGTGAAGAGCAAACTCATCACAGCCAAAGGGCTGGCGGGGTTCTGTTTAAACACGTCCAAGCATTGCTAAGGGTCAACGAGAACGATTTAGAAACCTTTTTCGTTTCATTTGAGAAAGTGGCTCAAACCCATGTGGAAGAGTAAAGAGTTAAAATTGTAATGTTAGCGGCAGAAGTGGCAGATGACTTATGAGTTAGTTCATAAATTAAAATTGTGGCTTCTGACATCAATTTAAATGTGTGAGGGGTAGAAACTGAGGTAAAGAGAAATCCTCAGGCGTGAAGGGAAAAGAAGGTTTCATTGAAGGTAGTAAAGATAGCCTATCACACGGTTTAAAAAGACAATCTATTGGGAGTGGCTGTGGGATGTAAAACAGCTCAGATATCTTCACTGTAATAAAGTTGGACATACAAAGTCACAATGTTGGTGGTTTAAAAAAAGCACTGGGAAGAAACATGTGGTAAAGCAGGATAAGCTAGTGAGGTTTGTTAAATTGATAAAAGAAAACACAGTTGAAACAAAAGTTTTGCCAAAAAAAGGTACAGCTTGGTCAGGGGTTGGTTATTAAGAAAGTACCAGATCTCCTTAAAGAATTTATTTGTGTGAGTAAAGGTTACTCATGCGTGTCATGAGGAGTAGATAAATAAGATTTTAAGAGATATGGTAACAAATCAATCTTTGATGAGAAGATTTGTAATTCAGAAAGGGTATTGCCAAAAAAGAGATAATATGTCGAATTCATGGTGAGAACAGTAGTGTTCTATTTTCTAAAGTGAGGTTAGAAAAGTGGTGAAGTGGTCGTAGGAGTGAATGAAACGTTTTCTGTTCCAGAAAAATCCTCGGTCATGATGTAGCTGGATCACAGGTGGGGGTGATGCTGACTGTGAGTAAAAAGCCAGTGGAAAATCAGACAACTCAGGTATTACAGCAAGTGTATCCTGGGATTTTTGCTGACTGGCTGGCGACAAAGTCACAGGTCGACACAGGAGGGGAAATCAAAAAAGTAAAAGTGAGGAAAGTGAACTTCAATTATCAGAAACTATTTTTGATGAAATAGATGAGAAGGGAACAAGTGAATATTACAACAAAAAGGTGGAGAGGTAAAGCAGTTTTATCAAAACACATTCGCAGAAGATGAATCTGATTGTATCTCAAGGTGTCACTATCTTTAAGATGAAGCCTTGATGAGACATGGAGACCATCACGTATTGAGGTGGATGAAAAATGGGTAGAAGTTCAATAGAGTCATAGAGATGTACAGCACGGAAACAGACCCTTCGGTCCAACCCGTCCATGCCGACCAGATATCCCAACCCAATCTAGTCCCACCTGCCAGCACCCGGCCCATATCCCTCCAAACACTTCCTATTCATATACCCATCCTCTTAAGTGTTGCAATTGTACCAGCCTCCACCACATCCTCTGGCATCTCATTGCATACACGTACCACCCTCTGTGTGAAAACGTTGCCCCTTAGGTCTCTTTTATATCTTTTATAATTTTGTAAACCTCTATAAGGTCACCCCTCAGCCTCCGACGCTCCAGGGAAAACAGCCCCAGCCTGTTCTGCCTCTCCCTGTAGCTCAGATCCTCCAACCCTGGCAACATCCTTGTAAATCTTTTCTGAACCTTTTCAAGTTTCACAACATCTTTCCGATCGGAAGGAGACCAAATAAGTTGTTCTACCCTTGGTTATAGAAAAGTGGTGCTTGCAGGGAGCGCATGAGGTTCCAATAGAGGTCATTTAGGAGTAAGGAAAACTCAAGCCAAAATACAAGAATATTTTTGCTGGCCTGAACTGCATAAGGATGTGGCTCAATTTTGCCGTACAAGTCATAGGTAAGAGGTAAACCTCAGGCAGCAAGAAAACTAGCAACCTTAATATCCATTCCAGCATTTGAGAAAGCGTTTATAAGAGTCATACAACATAGACCATGGAACATTGAACAATACAGGGCAGAACAGGCCCTTCAGTCCTTGATGTTGCGCCGACCTGTGAACTAATCTGAGCCCATCTTCCTACACTATCCCATCATCATCTACGTGCTTATCCAAGGACTGTTTAAATCTCCCTAACGTGGCTGAGTTGACTACATTGGCAGGCAGGGCATTCCACACCCTTACCACTCTCTGAGTAAAGAACCTGCCTCTGACATCTGTCTTAAATCTATCACCCCTCAATTTGCTCCCTCGTACAAGTTGATGTCATCATCCTAGGAAAAAGGCTTTCGATGTGTACCCTATCTAATCCTCTCATCATCTTGTATGTCTCCATCAAATCCCCCCTTAGCCGCCTTCTTTCCAATGAGAATAGACCCAAGTCTCTCAGCCTTTCCTCATAAGACCTTCCCTCCAGACCAGGCAACATCCTGGCAAATCTCCTCTGCA
>NW_025215381.1:1733824-1743223 GCF_004010195.1 Chiloscyllium plagiosum
TATCTCTCATAATCCTTTCCAAAACCTTTCCTACAACAGACGTAAGGCTCACTGGTCTATAATTACCTGGGTCATCTCTGCTGCCCTTCTTGAACAAGGGCACAACATTTGCAATCCTCCAGTCCTCTGGTACTAAACCTGTAGACAATGACGACTCAAAGATCAAAGCCAAAGGCTCTGCTATCTACTCCCTAGCTTCCCAGAGAAAACACAGATAAATCACTCCTTCTAGAATTGAAAACATCTCTTCCTTACTGATCTTGATCCTTTCTAGTCTAATATCTCATTTCTCGTTCTTTTCCTCCATAATGCTCTCCTTTTCCTGAGTGAAAACCAATGAGAAATATTTGTTTAGCACCTCTCTGATCTCCACAGGGTCCACACACAACTTCCCACTTCTGTCTTTGACTGGCCGTATTCCTACCATCCTAATCATCCTTTTATTCCTCCCATACCTATTTGAGGGTTCTCCTTTATTCTATTTGCTAAAGACTGCTCGTGTCCTCTCTTTGCTCTCCTTAACTCTCTCTTTGAATACTTCCTAGCTGATCTGTAACTCTCTGTACCATCTTGTCTCATCGTCACATAAGCCTCCTTCTACTTAACAAGAGATGCAATTTCTGTAGTAAGCCACGGTTCCCTTACCTTATCACTTCCTCCCTGCTTGACAGGAACATACATATCAAGGACACACAATATCTGTTCCTTAAACTAGCTCCACATTTCCATTTTCTGCATCCCCTGCATTTTGCTACCCCATTCTATGCATCCTAAGTCTTGCCTAATCGCATTATAATTGCCCTACTCCCATCGATAACTCTTGCCCTGTGGCATGTACCTATCCCTTTCCATCGCTAAACTAAACGTAACTGAATTATGGTCACTCTCTCCAAAGTGCTTACCTACAACTAAATTAAACACCTGGCCTGGTTCATTACCAAGCACCAGAGCCAGTGTGGCCTCCCCTCTTGTCGGCCCTTCGACATACTGTGTCAGGAAACCCTCCTGTACATATTGGACAAAAACTGACCCATCTGGCGTACTGGAGTTATAACATCTCCAGTCAATGTTGGGGAAGTTACAGTCCCCTATAATGACCACCCTGTTCCTTTCACTCCTACCTAGAATAACTTTGCTAATCCTCTCTTCCACCTCCCTGGAACTCTGCAGAGGCCTATAAAAAAACTCCAAGCAGTGTGACCTCTCCTCTCCTGTTTCTAACCTCAGCCCACACTACCTCAGTAGACGAGTCCTCATCAAAAGTTCTCTCAGTCACCGTTATACTATCCTTGACTAACAAGGCCACACCTCCCCCTCTTTTACCATCTTGCCTGTTCTTAATGAAAGATCTAAATCCTGGAACCAGCAACATCCATTCCTCACCCTGCTCTATCCATGTCTACGAAATGAGCACAACATCGAAATCCCAGGTACCCATCCAAGCTGCAAGCTCACTGACCTTATTTCGGACACTTTGGCGTTGAAGTAGACACACTTCAAACCAGTTTGCTGTCTGCCAGCACATTCCTGTGACCCTGAAATTCTGTCCCTGTCCTCCCTACTCTCCTCCTCCTGTGCACTGTAACTACACCTCCAGTTCCCATCCCCCTGCTGAGCTAGTTTAAACCCACCCGAATAGCACCAGCAAATTTCCCACCCAGGATATTCGTACCCCTCTGGTTCGAGTGAAGACTGTCCTGTTTGTAGAGGTCCCACCTTCCCCAGAATGAGCCCCAATTACCCAAGAACCTGAAACCCTCCCTCCTGCACCATCCTTGCAGCCACGTGTTCAGCTGATATCTCTCCCTATTCCTTGCCTCGCTATCACGTGGCACGGGTAACAAACCAGAGATAACAACTCTGTTTGTCCTAGCTCTCAGCTTCCACCCGAGCTCCCTGAAACCGTGCGTAACATCCCTATCCTTCTTTCTATCTATGTCGTTGGTACCTACATGGACAACGACTTGAGGCTGGTCACCCTCTCCCTTCAGGACCCCAAAGATACGAACTGGGACATCACGGACCCTGGCACCTGGGAGGCAACACACCAACCGCGAGTCTCACTCGTTCCCACCAAACCTTCTATCTGAGCCTCTAACTATTGAGTCCCCAATGACTAACTCTCTCCTCCTTTCCCCCTTCCCTTCTGTGCAACAGGGACAGGCTCTGTGCCAGAGACCTTCACCCCACAGTATCCAAAATGCTATACTTGTTTTTCAGGGGAACGACCGCAGGGGAGCCCTGCACTGACTGTTTTCTCCCCCTTTTGAACAGTCACCCAGCTTTCTTCGTGCCTAGGAGTAACTGCTTCCATGTAACTCTTATCTATCAATTTTTCACTACGTACAAACACTAACCAGAGAGATACAATCGGATCAACAATCAAATTTTACATGGAAGTTTTTCAAGAAAATTATAGATAGCTTCAGAGTAAGACAATTTAAATCAACTGAATACCACCCAGAATTGTAGGAGCATTAGAACAGTGGCCTCAAATTTTAAAGACCATGTTGAAGTCCTATAGTCAAGAGCATCCAGAGGACTGAGTTAAAGAAATTCCATTTGTACTTTTTGCAATTAGGGATGCACCAAATGAATCTACCAAACTCAGTCCATTTGTATTAGTTTTTGGACATGTGGCAAGAGGACTACTTCAATTCATTAAAGAAAACTTGGTGAGACAGTGTTCATAGACTACTCTATTGGACTATGTCACAGATTTCAAGGAGAGATTGTATAGTGCGGGTGAGTTGGCTAGACGACATTTAAAATTAGCGCAACATGTAATGAAACAAGAAGCAAACAAGAGATCAAAATTCATAGTTTCACTAGTGGGGATAAAGTGTTATTATTACTACCAGAGCCAGTCGAACCTTTAAAAGCAAGGTTTAGTGTGCATTATCAAATCAAAAGGAAATTGAGTGAGGTGAATTATTTGATAAGAATAGCAGATAAAAGGAAAACTCACAGTGTGTGTCATTTGAATACACTCAAATGGTATTTTGATAGGGAAGGAAAGCAAAAGGAAGATATGTTACTTGTTAAATCGCAAAGTGAAGAATTAAACCCAGATCATTCTGAATTTGACACATTCCTCAACTTAAATTGGACAATCAGGGAACTCTCAGGAATTGGAATAAATTATTGGCTTCTCTTCAAGAGGCAAATCAAAGTGACCTGAAAGGGTTATTACAATCAACATGGTGAGATATGTGGGAGTAAGATGGGAAATACAAAATTGGTCACACATGATGTAAGTATAGGAAATGCTGTTCCAATTAAGCAACAACCTCATAGGCTTAATTTTGTAAATTATTCATTCCCAGGATAAGGGTGAAATTGGCTGGGCCAGCATTTATTCCCCATCCCTAATTGTTCTGATGGTAGCTGAGGAGAAAGTGAGGACTGCAGTTGTAGGTGGAGGTGGCAGAAATGGCAACCAACTCAACATGGACATCTATTTCAACCCCACCCATTTCCACAGCTACCTGGACTAGATCTCCTGTAAAAACATGATCCCTTACTCCCAATTCCTCTGCTTCTGCTGTACCAGCTCCCAGGAGGAGCATCTTCACTCCAGGACATCCCAGATGGTCTCCTATTTCCAGGCCCGCAATTTCCCCTCCGACATGATCAACAATACCCTCCAACGCATCTCCTCCACTTCCCGCACCTCAGCCCTGAACCCATCCCTCAGCCCTGCCCCTGGTGCTCACCTTCCACCCCACTCATATCCGGATACAGCGCATTATTGTCCACCATTTCCGCTACCTACAATCAGACCCCACCATCAGACACTTATTTCCCACTTTATCCCTGTCTGTATTCTGCAGAGGCCATTCCCTCCTCAACTCTTTCATTAAGTCCACACTCTCCACCAACCCACCCCTCACATCCGGCATCTTCCCTTGCCGCAGTTTTAGCCTGTGCCCTCACCTCCCCCCTCACCTTCATCCAAGGCCCCAAAGGATCCTTTCACATCCAGCAGAGATCTTCCTGCACATCCAAACACCTCATCTGCTGTGTTCATTGCTCTTGATGTGGTCTCCTCTACATCAGGGAGACAGGATGCCAACTCGTGGAACGTTTCGGAGAGGGCATCTCTGGGACACCCGCACCAATTAACCCCACCGCCCTGCAGCCAACCATTTCAACTCTCCATCCCACTCCATCAAGTACATGTGAACCCTGGGCCTCTTCCACCGCCAAATCGAAACCACCGACAACTGGAGGAAGAACGCCTCACCTTCTGCCTTGGGACCCTCAACCCTCAGCCACATGGCATCAACAACGACTTCACTAGTTTCCAAATCTCCCTTCCCCCCACCTTAATGCAGATACAACCCTCCAACTCGGCACAGCCCCTTGACCTGTCCTACCTGTCCATCTTCCTTCCCACCTATCCACTCCACCTCCCCCCCGCCGACCTATCACAATCAAACTCCACCTGCGAGTACCTATCACCTGCCCAGCTACCTTACCTCCAGCCCCACCCTCCTATTGATCTCTCAGCCCCTTTCCGCCCACCCCCACCATTCCTGATGAAGGACATATGCCCGAAACATCGATTCTCCTGCTCCTCAGATGCTGCCTCACCTGCTGTGCTTTTCCAGCACCACACTCTCGACTCAGAAGGAAGTTGAGAGTCTTTTTATTGTTTTAAGCAGTCCATTCAGCCCTTCGGCTCCATACCAACCCTCTGAAGAGCATCCCACTCCTACCCCAACCCTGTGACTCTACATTTACCGTGTCTAATCCACCTCGCCTATACTTCCCTGGAGACTGTGGGCAATTTCCAATAGCCAATCCACCTATAATTCACACCGTTGGACTGTGGGAGGAAATCCCACGCAGACACGGGGAGAATGTGCAAACTCCACACAGACAGTCGCCTGATGGTGTCTGGCACTGTGAGGCAGCAGTGCTAACCACAGAGCCACCATATCGCTTGAGTCAACCACATTCCTGTGAGTCTGGAGCCACATGTAGGCCAGACTAGGATGGCAGATTTCCTCCGTTAGTGAACTAATTGGAGTTTTCCAACAATCAACAATGGAATCATGGTCATCATTAGAATCATGGTCATCGTGAGATTCTTAATTCCAGATTTTTACTGAATTGGAATTCCAGCATCTGCCGCAGTGGGATTAGAAAGCAGGTCCTCAGAACACTACCAGGGGTCTCTGGATTAATAGTCCAGCGAGGACAGCACTAGGTCACCATCTTCTCTGTTATCCTCTACAACTAGCACAAAAAGAGATTGAAAGCATGTTCAGTGATGACTCCACCAAAGTGAGTTGCAATGACTACAGCTCACCCAGAGTGATGGTACCATAATGAGATGATATCAACAGTTATAGAAATCCAATTCGTACCCTATTCCACAACTGGAAGACTGCATTGAGAAGATGGGACAAGCAACTTATATTTCTAAGATGGACTTACTCAAAGGATACTGACAGGAACCGTTATCCGAAAGAATGAAAGAAATTTCAGCTTTTGTCACAGCAAATGGACTTTACCAATTTAAAGTCATGCCATTTGGTGTGGAGAATGCGCCAGCTACACTACGAAGATTAACCAATAAGTAATTTCATTTGTGTGGTGTACATAAATGGACTTGTGATTTTTAGTCACACAAGGATGAAACACTTGGAACACCTAGCAGAATTGTTCAATTAACATCAAGAGGCAGGCTTGGGGGGAAACAACCTGGGTAAGGGTGATTTCACAAAAGCCCAAGTCACGTTCCTAGGCCATACCATTGTACATGGACAGATGACCACATGGAAAGCGAAAACAAGATTTATTGGGGTGTTTCCCATACCTTCATCAAAAAGAAAGTACTGCAATTCCTGGGCTGAAGTCAGAAATTCGTACCAAATTTTAGCAGCGTGGTTGACTGACTTGTTGAGGAAGGGCAGAAAGTTTCAGTGGACTGAGGAGTGTTTGACAGCCTGAAGGCTGTGTTGACTACTGCCCCAGTGTTAGGAAACCCCATTACACAAAGTCATTCAAATGGCTATTGATGCGAGCAATGTGGGTACTCTTGCAAGAAGGTGATGAAAGTATAGAGAGACTGATTGGATACTTTTCCAGAAAGTTGAATGTTTATCAAAAGAAATATTCCACCATTGAGAAACAGACCTTGAGTTTGGTATTGCCATTGCAACATCTCAACTTTTTAAAAAATTCATTTGTGGGATGTGGGTGAGGCTAGAATTTAGTGCCCAACCCTAGGTGCCCTTGAGAAGGTGGCGAGAATATTGAATGGAGGTTTTGAGAAGATTTGTAGCTCAGGTTGAGGTTCTGGATGTAGGTTTGCTCGCTGAGCTGGAAGGTTCATTTCCAGACGTTTCGTCACCGTACTAGGTAACATCTTCAGTGGGCCTCCGGGCGAAACACTGCTGCTGATTCCTGCTTTCTATTTATATGTTTGGGTTTTTTGGGGGTTGGTAATGTCATTTCCTGTGATGATGTCATTTCCTGTTCTTTTTCTCAGGGGGTGGTAGGTGGGGTCTAACTCGATGTGTCGGTTGATAGAGTTCTGGTTGGAATGCCATGCTTCTCGGAATTCTCATGCGGGAATCAGCAGCAGTGCTTCGCCTGAGGCCAACTGAAGATGTTACTTAGTACGGTGACGAAGCATCTGGAAATGAACCTTCCAGCTCAGCGAGCAAACCTACATCCAAAACGGAATGGAGTCACAAACTCTTAATGTTCACCTGTACCTGTGTTTTTGTTTTTACCTATTATTTACTTACCTATGCTACTTAACTCTGTGACCTGCCTGTATTGCTCACAAGGCAAAGCTTTTCACTGTGTCTCAGTACACGTGACAATAAATTCAATTCAATTCTTGAACTGCTACAGTCCATCTGCTGTGGGTTGACTCACAATGCCATTAGGGATGAATTCCAGGATTCTGACCCAGTGACAGTGTAGGAACAGTGATATTTTTCCAAATCAAGATGGTGAGTGCTTTGGGGGGGAACTTGAAGCTGGTGGTGTTCCCATGTATCTGCTGCTCTTGTCCTTGGTCATGAGTTTGGAAGGTGCTGTCTGAGGATCTTTAGTGAATTTCTGCAGTTCATCTTGTAGACAATACACACTGCTACTACTGAGCGTCAGCGGTGGAGTGGATGTTTGTATCGGTGGTGCCAATCATGCGAGCTGCTTTGTTCTGGATTGTGTCAAGCTTATAGAGCACTGTAGCCTCCACTCTCATCCAGGACAAGTGGGGAGTAATCCATCACACTCCTGAATTGTGCCTTGTAGATGGTGGACAGGCTTTGGGGAGTCAGGAGGTGAGTTACTCGCTGCAGAATTCCCAGCCTCTGACCTGCTCTTGTAGCCAATGTGTTTATATGGAGAGTCCAGTTGAGTTTCTGGTCAATGATAATCCCCAGGATGTTGTGGGGAATTCACTGATGGTAACACAATTGAATGTTAAGGGGCTAGATTGTCTCTTATTGGTGATGGTCATTGTCTGGCATTTGTGTGGCGCGAATGTCACTTGCCACTTGTCGGCCCAAGCCTGGATATTGTCCAGATCTTGTTGCATCTGAACACGGACTGCTTCAGTATCTGGCAAACATCCCCACTGATGACCTAATGATGGAGGGAAACTCACTGATGAAGCAGCTGAAGATGGTTGGACCTAGGGCACTACCCTGAGGAACTCCTGCAGAGATGTCCTGGAGCTGAGATGACTGACCTCCAAAAAACCACGATCACCTTCCTATGTGCCACGTATGATACCCATAGGTTGCTCGGGCTGCTTGATGGTACGCTCAGTCGAATGTGGCGTTGATGTCAAGGGCTGTCACTCTCCCCTCCCCTCTGGAATTCCGCTCTTTTGTCCACGTTTGAACCAAGGCTGTTATGAGATCAGGAGTTAAGTGGCCCTGCAGAAACCCAACCTGGGAGTCACTGAGCTGAGTAGCTGCTGCACCTTCCATCACTTGACTTTATGTTGCCAGTAATGTATCTAAGATGACCGGGTATACTGATCATAACCCTTTACCAACTTTGGAGAAATTGAAGGATAAAAATTGTAGGGGAGCACAGTGGCTGAGTGGTTAGCACTGCTGCCTCACAGTGCCAGGGACCCAGGTTCAATTCCCATCTTGGGCAACTGTCTGTGCGGAGTTTGCACGTTCTCCCCATGTCTGCATGGGTTTGCTCCCACAATTCAAAGATGTGCAGGTTAGGTGAATTGGCCATGCTAAATTGCCCACACTGTTAGTCAGCGGTAAATATAGGGTGGGGGAGTGGGTCTGGGTGGGTTGCTTATCGGAGGGTCGGTGTGGACTTGTTGGGCTGAAGGGCCTGTTTCCACACTGTAGGGAATCTAATCTAAAAAAATACCAAACTATTTCAATGGGGTTTATCATTGCAACCATTTAATTTGAAACCTGTATGTGTGGCAGGATGAGAGAATGTAATTGGCTATTCTTTGTCATGACTTTGATGATGAAGGAAGATGGAGGAATTTGGTAATGGACAGAAATGGACTGTATTATTGAATGTTTGTATGTTTAGAGTTAATACAATGCAAATATTATGTAGAGTACTAATAACGTCAGATTAAAGGCGTTGAAAATGAAGCTGATTGTTGATTGTTCATTTTTAAAGGGGGTCGGAGGAAGGTGTGACAGTACTGTGCTTGTCAGTGAGATGTGTTCTGTCCTGTTTCTCTTGCAGTGCTGTGTTGTCACAGTGCTGTCGAAATGACTCCTTTGGACGGGCAGTTAGTAAACAGCTTTTGAGTTCTCTCTGGGTGTTTTTTTTAAGAATTGGTGCTGGCAGGTGGGACTAGATTGGGTTGGGATATCTGGTCGGCTTGGACGGGTTGGACCGAAGGGTCTGTTTCCGTGCTGTACATGTCTACGACTCTAATAGAAACGTGAGTGAGCAGGGTCAGGGTTCATACAGATCTGGGAAGGCTTTCAGTTAGCGAGAAAGTTTCTGCTGGCTGCTGAGCTAAAAGCTTGAGCGTCAGCTGTGAGAAGGAAGTTTTACACAGTGAGGCTTGTTCTTAAAAGTCAAAAGGGACAGATTGTTTCTTTCTTCTGGACTGGAGAGAGACAGCACATGAGAATCAGAACTATTTTGCCAATGTGTGTGTTTATGGGATGCTGCCTATTTTGGAACAGTTCACGATCAGTGGTTAATAACACATTATCTTGTTCAGTGTCTCAATATGTTATGGCCCAGGCCAGACCCCCTCAAAATATTTGAAGAAGGTAGCCTAGACCCTCTCTTTTTTTAAGTGCAGATGTGAAGTGGGTGTTCCAGGTGTGATGCGACTGGTCAAACCACTTGGTTTCAAGCAAGACAGAATTGATTTAAACACTACAGTTGAAACATGAACTAAAGAAAGCGGAATTTAGAATA
>NC_012570.1:0-16726 GCF_004010195.1 Chiloscyllium plagiosum
GCTAGTGTAGTTTAATTTAAGATATGGCACTGAAGATGCTAAGATGAAAAATAAAATTTTTCCACAAGCATGAAAGATTTGGTCCTAGACTTAGTATTAATTGTAACTAAAATTATACATGCAAGTTTCCAGCACCCCTGTGAGAATGCCCTAGTTAATCTATTAATTGACTAGGGGCAGGTATCAGGCACATACTTATGGCCCAAGACACCTTGCTAAGCCACACCCCCAAGGGATTTCAGCAGTAATAAACATTGATAAATAAGCGAGAGCTTGAATCAGTTAAAGTTAATAGGGTTGGTAAATCTCGTGCCAGCCACCGCGGTTATACGAGTGACCCAAATTAATATTCTACGGTGTAAAGAGTGATTTAAGGAAAAACTACAAAAACTAAAGTTAAGATTTTATCTGACTGTTATACGTATTCATGAACAAAATAATCAATAACGAAAGTAACTTTACCTAACCAGTAATCTTGATGTCACGACAGTTAGGACCCAAACTAGGATTAGAGACCCTACTATGCCTAACCTTAAACCTAAACAATAAACTACTATATTGTTCACCAGAGAACTACAAGCGCTAGCTCAAAACCCAAAGGACTTGGCGGTGCCCTACACCCACCTAGAGGAGCCTGTTCTATAACCGATAATCCCCGTTCAACCTCACCATCTCTTGCTATCACCGCCTATATACCGCCGTCGTCAGCTTACCCTGTGAAAGTTAAAAAGTAAGCACAAAAAACTTAACTCTCATACGTCAGGTCGAGGTGTAGCGAATGAAATGGAAAGAAATGGGCTACATTTTTTAATCAAAAAATACGAACGGTTTACTGAAAAATAACCCAAAGGTGGATTTAGCAGTAAGAGAAGACCAGAAAGCTTCCCTGAAACCGGCCCTAGGGCGCGCACACACCGCCCGTCACTCTCCTCAAAAACATTCAACCACTTCTATAAAAAAATTACTAAATAAGAGGAGGCAAGTCGTAACATGGTAAGTGTACTGGAAAGTGCACTTGGAATCAGAATGTAGCTAAAATAGTAAAGCACCTCCCTTACACCGAGGAAATATCCATGCAATTCGGATCCTTCTGAACCTCCAAACTAGCCTATATATCTAACTAAAACGGTTCTTATAGATTATATACATATCATAACACACCATTAAAACATTTTAATACTTTAAGTATGGGCGACAGAAAAAAGACAACAGCGCAATAGCTCCTGTACCGCAAGGGAAAGTTGAAAAAGAAATGAAACAAATCACTAAAGTACAAAAAAGCAGAGATCATAACTCGTACCTTTTGCATCATGATTTAGCTAGAAAAACTAGGCAAAAAGATTTTTAGTCTATCATCCCGAAACTAAACGAGCTACTCCGAAGCAGCATAATTAGAGCCAACCCATCTCTGTGGCAAAAGAGTGGGAAGACTTCCGAGTAGAGGTGATAAGCCTACCGAGTTTAGTGATAGCTGGTTACCCAAGAAAAGAACTTAAATTCTGCATTAATTTTTCCCTAATTAAACAAGAATATCTCACCAAAACACAATATAAGAATTAATAGTTATTTAGAAGAGGTACAGCCCTTCTAAAATAAGATACAACTCTAAAAGGCGGGTATTGATCATATTCAATAAGGTTTTCTCCCCAGTGGGCCTAAAAGCAGCCACCTGAAAAGTTAGCGTCACAGCTCCAGTCCTATAAAAACCTATAATTCCGATAACTCATCATAACCCCCAAATTAATATTGGGTTATTTTATAAATATATAAAAGAACTTATGCTAAAATGAGTAATAAGAAAATACATTTCTCCAGACATAAGTGTACATCAGAAAGAATTAAATCACTGATAATTAAACGAAACTACAAGAAGTTATTATATTACCAAACAATATGCCAGATAACCCTATTCAACCATTCGTTAATCCTACACAGGAATGTCACAAGGAAAGATTAAAAGAAAGTAAAGGAACTCGGCAAACACAAACTCCGCCTGTTTACCAAAAACATCGCCTCCTGATAAAATATAGGAGGTCCAGCCTGCCCTGTGAAATTTTTAACGGCCGCGGTATCTTAACCGTGCAAAGGTAGCGTAATCACTTGTCTTTTAAATGAAGACCTGTATGAAAGGCATCACGAGAGTTTAACTGTCTCTACTTTCCAATCAATGAAATTGATCTCTCCGTGCAGAAGCGGGGATAAAAACATTAGACGAGAAGACCCTATGGAGCTTCAAACACTTAAATTAATTATGTAAAATATAATACTCCAAGGACATAAACAAATAATATTATACTCCTAATTTAACATGTTTTTGGTTGGGGTGACCAAGGAGAAAAATAAATCCTCCTCATCGACTGAGTATTCAAATACTTAAAAATCAGAACAACTATTCTGAATAATAAAACATTTATCGAAATCTGACCCAGGATTTACCTGAGCAATGAACCAAGTTACCCTAGGGATAACAGCGCAATCCTTTCCCAGAGTCCCTATCGACGAAAGGGTTTACGACCTCGATGTTGGATCAGGACATCCTAATGGTGCAACCGCTATTAAGGGTTCGTTTGTTCAACGATTAATAGTCCTACGTGATCTGAGTTCAGACCGGAGAAATCCAGGTCAGTTTCTATCTATGAAAAATTTTTCCTAGTACGAAAGGACCGGAAAAATAGAGCCAATGCCTTAAGCACGCTCTACCTTCATCTATTGAAATAAACTTAAATAGGTAAGAAGAAATATCTTTCAGCCTATCCCAAAAAAAGGGGATTGTTAGGGTGGCAGAGCCAGGCAATTGCAAAAGACCTAAACCCTTTATCTCAGAAGTTCAAATCTTCTCCCTAACTATGTTCAAAACCCTTATACTTTATTTAATTAATCCATTAGCCTACATTATTCCAATTCTACTAGCTACAGCATTCCTAACCCTAATCGAACGCAAAATCTTAGGATATATACAACTCCGAAAAGGCCCCAATGTAGTAGGACCATACGGCCTCCTACAACCAATCGCAGATGGCATTAAATTATTTACTAAAGAACCCATCCGCCCATCAGCATCCTCCCCTCTATTGTTCTTAGCCACCCCTACCATTGCTCTAATACTAGCTCTCTTAATATGAATACCATTACCCATTCCACACTCCATTATTAACCTAAACCTTGCCCTACTATTCATTTTAGCAATTTCAAGTCTTACAGTATATACCATCCTGGGGTCAGGCTGAGCATCAAATTCAAAATACGCACTAATAGGAGCTCTACGAGCTGTTGCCCAAACCATCTCCTATGAAGTAAGTCTAGGACTAATTCTTTTATCTATAATTATTTTTACAGGAGGATTTACCTTACATACATTTAACCTCACCCAAGAAACCATTTGACTCATTATCCCAGGATGACCCCTAGCCCTAATATGATATATCTCAACCCTAGCAGAAACTAACCGAGCACCATTTGACCTTACAGAAGGAGAATCAGAACTAGTATCTGGATTTAACATCGAATATGCAGGAGGACCATTTGCCCTATTTTTCCTGGCTGAATACACTAACATCCTAATAATAAATACCCTCTCAGTCATTTTATTTATAGGAACCTCATATAATCCTATTATACCACAAACCTCCACATTTAGCCTTATAATAAAAGCTACAACCCTAACCCTTCTCTTCCTATGAATTCGAGCATCATATCCACGATTCCGCTATGACCAACTTATATATCTTGTATGAAAAAACTTCTTACCATTAACTCTAGCAATTATATTATGACACATTACCCTTCCACTTACAATAGCAAGCCTTCCTCCATTAACCTAACCGGAAGTGTGCCTGAACTAAAGGATCACTTTGATAGAGTGAATCATAAGAGTTAAAATCTCTTCACTTCCTTTAGAGAAATAGGACTTGAACCTATGCCTAAGAGATCAAAACCCTTCGCACTTCCACTTACACTATTCTCTAAGTAAAGTCAGCTAAATAAGCTCTTGGGCCCATACCCCAATTATGTTGGTTAAAATCCTTCCTTTACTAATGAACCCAACAACATTAATTATTACCATTCCTAGCCTTGCCCTAGGAACTACCCTCACCTTTATTAGCTCACACTGACTTTTAATTTGAATGGGCCTTGAAATTAATACCCTGGCTATTATCCCAATAATAATCCGCCAACAACATCCACGAGCAGTAGAAGCCACCACAAAATACTTCATTATCCAAGCTACTGCCTCCGCTACATTATTATTTGCTAGCGTAACAAACGCCTGAACATTGGGCCAATGAAGCCTAACTGAATTATTAAACCCAACCTCCGCCACACTAACTACAACTGCTCTAGCCCTAAAAATTGGACTTGCACCATTACACTTTTGATTACCAGAAGTATTACAAGGACTAGACTTAACTACTGGATTAATCCTATCAACATGACAAAAGCTCGCCCCATTTGCTGTACTCCTTCAACTCCATTCCGTCCTCAACCCAAATCTACTCATATTATTAGGACTACTATCTACCATTATTGGAGGATGAGGAGGCCTTAATCAAACCCAACTACGAAAGATTCTCGCATACTCCTCAATCGCCAATATAGGATGAATAATTATTATTATACATTATGCCCCTCACCTAACCCTCCTTAATCTAACTCTCTATATTATTATAACCCTGACAACATTTATCCTATTCATCCTATTTAACTCAACAAAAATTAACTCCATCGCCTCCTCATCCTCTAAATCACCATTAATATCTATCATCACCCTCATAACACTCTTATCATTGGGAGGGTTACCTCCATTATCCGGCTTTATACCAAAATGACTTATTCTACAAGAATTAACAAAACAAAACCTAGTTATCCCAGCCACCATCATAGCTATCATAGCCCTATTAAGCTTATTCTTCTATCTACGACTCTGCTATGCAACAACATTAACAATCAGTCCCAAACCCCTAAACATAACATCATCATGACGAACAAAAATTATTCACCCAAATATACTCGTAACCACATCAGCCTCCATCTCCATCATACTCCTTCCACTTACACCAACTATTCTCACATTAATAATATAAGAAATTTAGGTTAACTTAGACCAAAAGCCTTCAAAGCTTTCAGCAGAAGTGAAAACCTTCTAATTTCTGATAAGATTTGCAAGATTTTATCTCACATCTTCTAAATGCAACTCAGATGCTTTAATTAAGCTAAAACCTTATAGATAAGCAGGCCTCGATCCTACAAAAACTTAGTTAACAGCTAAACGTTCAATCCAGCGAACTTTTATCTACTTTCTCCCGCCGTAAAGCACAAAGGCGGGAGAAAGTCCCGGGAGAAACTAATCTCCTTCTTTGGATTTGCAATCCAATGTATTCTTATACTACGAGACTGGAAAGAAGAGGAATTTAACCTCTGTATACGGAGCTACAATCCGCCACCTATTCCTCGGCCATCTTACCTGTGGCAATTAATCGTTGACTATTTTCTACAAACCACAAAGATATTGGCACCCTCTATTTAATCTTTGGTGCATGAGCAGGAATGGTAGGTCTAGCTCTTAGCCTTTTAATCCGTGCTGAGCTAAGTCAACCCGGATCCCTTTTAGGTGACGATCAGATTTATAATGTAATCGTAACAGCCCATGCTTTTGTAATAATCTTCTTTATGGTTATGCCTGTAATAATTGGTGGATTTGGGAACTGACTAGT
The DNA here is from genome assembly GCF_004010195.1 of Chiloscyllium plagiosum. Lineage (NCBI taxonomy): Eukaryota > Metazoa > Chordata > Chondrichthyes > Orectolobiformes > Hemiscylliidae > Chiloscyllium > Chiloscyllium plagiosum. The sequence goes on from NC_012570.1 coordinate 5,712, forward strand.
GCCCCTGATAATTGGCGCACCTGATATAGCTTTCCCTCGAATAAATAATATAAGCTTTTGACTACTTCCTCCTTCATTCTTATTACTCCTAGCCTCTGCAGGAGTTGAAGCCGGAGCAGGAACAGGTTGAACTGTTTACCCACCTTTAGCAGGTAATTTAGCCCATGCAGGAGCATCAGTTGATTTAACTATTTTCTCCCTACACTTAGCAGGAGTTTCATCAATTTTAGCCTCTATTAATTTTATTACAACTATCATTAACATAAAACCACCAGCAATTTCTCAATACCAAACGCCCCTATTTGTGTGATCTATCCTCGTAACCACCATCCTCCTACTACTTTCATTACCAGTCCTAGCAGCAGGTATTACAATGTTACTTACAGACCGAAACTTAAATACAACATTCTTTGACCCAGCAGGAGGAGGTGATCCTATTTTATATCAACACCTATTCTGATTCTTCGGACACCCAGAAGTATATATCTTAATCCTTCCAGGATTTGGTATAATTTCACACGTAGTCGCTTATTATTCAGGTAAAAAAGAACCTTTTGGTTATATAGGAATAGTCTGAGCAATAATAGCAATCGGCCTATTAGGTTTTATTGTTTGAGCCCATCACATATTTACAGTAGGAATAGATGTTGATACACGAGCTTACTTCACATCTGCAACAATAATTATCGCAATTCCTACAGGTGTTAAAGTATTTAGCTGATTAGCAACACTTCATGGAGGATCAATTAAATGAGAAACACCTCTATTATGAGCCCTAGGCTTTATCTTCCTATTTACTGTTGGAGGATTAACAGGAATTGTACTAGCTAATTCATCATTAGATATTGTACTCCACGATACCTATTATGTAGTAGCCCACTTCCATTACGTTCTTTCTATGGGAGCAGTTTTCGCTATCATAGCAGGCTTCATCCATTGATTCCCATTAATTTCAGGCTTTACCTTACACTCTACTTGAACAAAAATCCAATTTATTTTAATATTCATCGGAGTAAACTTAACTTTCTTTCCACAACACTTCCTTGGACTCGCTGGAATACCACGACGATATTCAGACTACCCTGATGCCTATACTCTATGAAATGCAATTTCTTCAATTGGCTCATTAGTATCGTTAGTAGCAGTAATTTTATTGTTATTTATTATCTGAGAAGCCTTCGCTTCCAAACGAGAAGTACTGTCCATTGAACTCCCACATACAAACGTAGAATGACTTCACGGATGTCCTCCCCCCTATCACACTTATGAAGAACCCGCTTTCGTTCAAGTTCAACGAACCTCATTTTAAACAAGAAAGGAAGGAATTGAACCCCCATATGTCAGTTTCAAGCCAACCACATTACCACTCTGTCACTTTCTTTAATTAAGATTCTAGTAAAATATATTACACTACTTTGTCAGAGTAGAATTGTGAGTTTAAATCTCACGTATCTTACAATGGCACACCCATCACAATTAGGATTTCAAGACGCAGCCTCCCCAGTTATGGAAGAACTTATCCATTTTCACGATCATACCCTTATAATTGTATTCTTAATTAGCTCCCTAGTCCTCTATATCATTACAGCCATAGTATCAACAAAACTTACAAACAAATATATCCTTGATTCCCAAGAAATTGAAATCGTTTGAACTATCTTACCTGCTATTATTCTCATTATAATTGCTCTACCATCTTTACGAATTCTGTATTTAATAGATGAAATTAATGATCCACATTTAACTATTAAAGCTATAGGTCACCAATGATACTGAAGCTACGAATATACAGATTATGAAGACTTAACATTTGACTCTTACATAGTTCAAACCCAAGACCTAACCCCAGGACAATATCGCTTACTTGAAACAGACCACCGAATAGTTGTACCCATAGAATCCCCCATTCGAGTACTAGTCTCAGCAGAGGATGTTCTCCATTCATGAACTGTCCCCGCCCTAGGAGTAAAAATAGACGCTGTACCCGGCCGACTAAACCAAACCGCTTTCATCGTTTCCCGCCCGGGAGTTTATTATGGCCAATGTTCAGAGATTTGTGGTGCTAACCACAGTTTCATACCTATCGTGGTTGAAGCAGTCCCACTAGAATATTTCGAGACTTGATCTTCATTAATACTAGAAGAAGCCTCACTAAGAAGCTAAACTGGGACTAGCATTAGCCTTTTAAGCTAAATATTGGTGATTCCCTACCACCCTTAGTGATATGCCTCAACTCAACCCCCACCCATGATTTGTAATCCTATTATTTTCATGAATTATGTTCATTACTATTCTCCCAAAAAAAGTAATAAAATTTTCATTCAATAATGAGCCCACATCAAAAAGTGCAGAAAAACCTAAACCTGAATCTTGAAACTGACCATGATCCTAAACTTCTTCGACCAATTCCTAAGCCCCTCCCTTCTAGGTATTCCATTATTCGCCTTAGCAATTAGCTTACCATGACTACTTTTCCCAACTCCTACCCACCGATGATTAAATAATCGGTTAATGACATTACAAGCCTGATTCATTAATCGATTCGCATTTCAACTAATACAACCAATCAATTTAAAAGGCCATAAATGAATTATATTGTTTACAGCACTAATACTATTCCTAATCTCTATTAACCTCCTCGGATTGCTCCCCTACACATTCACACCCACAACCCAGCTTTCACTTAATATAGCATTTGCCCTCCCCCTATGACTAACCACAGTACTGATCGGAATACTAAATCAACCCACTATTGCCTTAGGACACCTACTACCAGAAGGTACTCCAACCCCATTAATTCCAATCCTAATTGTTATTGAAACAATTAGTTTATTTATTCGACCCTTAGCACTAGGAGTCCGACTAACTGCAAACCTTACAGCAGGTCATCTTCTAATGCAACTCATTGCAACAGCAGCTTTCGTATTAATTACTATAATACCTACTGTAGCAGCACTAACCTCAATAATCCTATTTTTATTAACTGTCCTAGAAGTCGCTGTCGCAATAATTCAAGCATATGTATTTGTCCTCTTATTAAGCCTCTATCTACAAGAAAACGTATAATGGCTCACCAAGCACACGCATTCCACATAGTTGACCCAAGCCCATGACCACTAACAGGAGCTACCGCTGCTCTTCTCATAACATCAGGCTTAGCTATTTGATTCCATTTCCATACATTAACCCTATTATATTTAGGATTAGCTCTACTTCTATTAACTATAATCCAATGATGACGTGATATTATCCGAGAAGGAACATTCCAAGGTCATCACACACCCCCAGTACAAAAAGGACTACGATATGGCATAATCTTATTCATTACATCAGAAGTATTCTTTTTCCTAGGTTTCTTTTGAGCCTTTTACCATTCAAGCTTAGCCCCCACCCCTGAACTAGGAGGATGCTGACCCCCTACAGGAATCTTCCCACTTGATCCATTCGAAGTTCCACTCCTAAATACCGCAGTCCTCTTAGCCTCAGGCGTTACAGTAACCTGAGCACATCACAGCATTATAAAGGGTAATCGAAAAGAAGCCATCCAAGCCTTAACATTAACCATCATACTAGGTTTCTATTTCACAACCCTCCAAGCTATAGAATATTACGAAGCACCTTTCACTATCGCCGACGGTGTCTATGGCACAACATTTTATGTTGCCACAGGCTTCCACGGACTCCATGTTATTATTGGCTCAACATTCCTAGCAATTTGCTTGCTACGACAAATCCAATATCATTTTACATCAGAACATCATTTCGGCTTTGAAGCAGCTGCATGATACTGACATTTTGTAGATGTAGTATGATTATTCCTTTATGTTTCCATCTATTGATGAGGCTCATAATTACTTTTCTAGTATAAACCAGTACAAATGACTTCCAATCATTTAATCTTGGTTAGAATCCAAGGAAAAGTAATGAACCTCATCATGTCATCTATCGCTATCACAGCCCTGATTTCCCTAATCTTGGCTATAATCGCATTTTGGCTTCCTACTTTAAACCCAGATAACGAAAAACTATCCCCATACGAATGTGGCTTTGACCCATTAGGAAGCGCACGCCTCCCATTTTCCCTACGTTTTTTCCTAGTAGCAATTCTATTTCTCTTATTTGATCTAGAAATCGCCCTCCTTCTCCCCCTTCCATGAGGAAACCAATTATCAACACCCTCCCTTACCATACTCTGAGCATCAATTATTATTATCCTATTGACCCTCGGTCTAATCTATGAATGACTACAAGGAGGACTTGAATGAGCAGAATAGATGTTTAGTCTAAACAAGACCACTAATTTCGACTTAGTAAATTATGGTGAAAAACCATAAACATCTTATGTCTCCAATATATTTTAGTTTTAGCTCAGCATTTATCCTAGGCCTAATAGGCCTAGCACTTAATCGATCCCACCTTCTATCAGCCTTATTATGCTTAGAAGGTATAATATTAACCATATTCATCGCTATTGCTATCTGATCAATAACACTAAATTCAATATCATCATCAATTACCCCAATAATTTTATTAACATTTTCTGCTTGCGAAGCTAGTGCAGGCCTAGCCATCCTAGTAGCCACCTCACGAACTCATGGTTCTGACAATCTCCAAAATCTTAACCTCCTACAATGTTAAAAATCCTACTACCAACAATAATATTATTCCCGACTACATGATTAACACCTATAAAATGGTTATGACCTGTTTCCTTAACCCACAGCCTTATTATCGCCTTACTTAGTCTCACCTGATTTAAATGAGATTCAGATATTGGCTGAGATTCCTCAAATCAATATCTGGCTATAGATCCTTTATCAATACCACTACTAATCCTAACTTGTTGATTACTCCCATTAATAATTATGGCCAGTCAAAATCATATATACCCCGAACCCATTATCCGTCAACGAATCTATCTTACATTATTAATTTCACTCCAAGCATTCCTTATCATAGCATTCAGTGCAACAGAACTAATTATATTTTATATTATATTTGAAGCCACACTTATCCCCACACTCATCATTATTACACGATGAGGCAATCAAACAGAACGCTTAAACGCAGGAATCTATTTTCTATTTTATACCCTAATAGGTTCACTACCCTTATTAATTGCCTTATTAACATTACAAAATAGCCTAGGAACATTATCCATAATAATTATACAATACTCACAACCTTCAGAACTACTTCTATGAGCTGACAAATTCTGATGAACAGCATGTATTATAGCATTCCTTGTTAAAATACCTTTATACGGAGTACATTTATGATTACCCAAAGCCCATGTAGAAGCTCCAATTGCTGGTTCAATAATTCTAGCCGCCATCCTACTTAAATTAGGTGGCTACGGAATAATACGAATTATTATCATATTAAATCCCCTTACAAAAGAACTAGCTTATCCATTCATTATCCTAGCTATCTGAGGTATCATCATAACCAGCTCAATCTGCTTACGACAAACAGACTTAAAATCCCTCATTGCTTACTCTTCAGTAAGCCACATAGGTCTAGTCGTAGGAGCTATCTTAATCCAAATACCATGAAGTTTTGCAGGAGCTATTACCCTAATAATCGCACATGGACTGATTTCATCTGCCCTATTTTGCCTAGCAAACACCAACTATGAACGAACTCACAGCCGAACATTACTACTAGCCCGAGGAATCCAAATTGCCCTACCCCTTATAACAACCTGATGATTCCTAACAAACTTAGCTAACCTAGCATTACCACCCACACCCAATCTTATAGGAGAATTACTTATTATCTCCTCTCTATTCAATTGATCCAACTGAACCATCATCATAACAGGTCTAGGAGTATTAATTACTGCCTCTTACTCCCTCTACATATTCTTAATGACCCAACGTGGACCTATCCAAAATCATATTCCCTCTCTCATCCCATCCTATACACGAGAACATCTCCTCCTCACCCTTCACCTTCTACCAATGCTTCTCCTAATCCTAAAACCACAACTCATTATAGGATGAACATGTATTTATAGTTTAACTAAAACATTAGATTGTGGTTCTAAAAATAAAAGTTAAAACCTTTTTAATTACCGAGATAGGTCTGGGACACAAAGTACTGCTAATTCTTTCTCCCATGGTTCAAATCCATGGCTAACTCAGCTCCTGAAAGATAATAGTAATCTGTTGATCTTAGGAATCAGAAACTCTTGGTGCAACTCCAAGCATGAGCCATGAATATCATCTTCAACTCATCATTCCTCTTAATCTTCTTTATCTTAATATTTCCACTAATCTCATCCTTATCATATAAAAAACCTGATCACAATTGAGCATCCCTACATGCAAAAACAGCCGTAAAATACTCCTTCTTCATCAGCCTAATTCCCCTATCCATTTTCCTAGATCAAGGAATAGAATCCATCTTAACAAATTGAAACTGAATAAATATTGGACCCTATGATATTAACATAAGCTTCAAATTTGATCTCTACTCAATTATCTTCACACCAATCGCCCTATACGTCACCTGATCTATCCTAGAATTTGCTTTATGATATATGCACTCTGATCCGAACATTAACCGTTTCTTTAAATATCTTCTACTATTTCTCATTTCCATAATTATTTTAGTAACAGCCAACAATATATTTCAACTATTTATTGGCTGAGAAGGAGTAGGCATTATATCCTTTCTACTAATCGGCTGATGATATAGCCGAACAGACGCTAACACAGCTGCCTTACAAGCCGTGATCTACAACCGCGTAGGTGACATTGGACTCATCTTAACCATAGCATGACTAGCCATAAATCTTAATTCATGAGAAATTCAACAACTATTTATTTTATCAAAAGATATAGACCTAACATTACCACTTCTAGGTCTTATCTTAGCCGCAACTGGTAAATCAGCACAATTTGGTCTTCACCCATGACTCCCTTCTGCCATAGAAGGTCCAACTCCAGTTTCCGCCTTACTTCATTCCAGCACAATAGTAGTAGCCGGCATTTTCCTCCTTATTCGCCTCCACCCCCTCATGCAAAATAATCAAATAGCCCTCACAACCTGCCTATGTTTAGGAGCATTAACAACATTATTCACTGCCACATGTGCATTAACACAAAATGATATTAAAAAAATCATTGCCTTCTCAACATCAAGCCAACTAGGACTAATAATAGTCACAATTGGTCTTAATCAACCACAACTAGCCTTTCTCCACATCTGCACTCATGCATTCTTTAAAGCTATACTCTTTCTATGCTCAGGTTCAATTATCCATAGCCTCAATGACGAACAAGATATCCGAAAAATAGGAAGTTTACATAAAATTCTTCCATTTACCTCTTCCTCACTAATCATTGGAAGCCTAGCCCTTACAGGCATACCCTTTCTATCCGGATTTTTCTCAAAAGATGCTATTATTGAAGCTCTCAACACCTCCCATTTAAACGCCTGAGCCCTTATCCTCACCATCATCGCCACCTCATTCACAGCCATCTACAGCTTTCGCTTAATTTTCTTTACCCTAATAAATTATCCACGATTCAATACATCTTCCCCAATTAATGAAAATAACCCCCTAATAATTAACCCAATCAAACGTCTTGCTTACGGAAGTATTATTGCCGGCCTAATCATTACCTCCAATATGTTACCAACAAAAACTCAAGTAATAACCATACCCCCTTTACTCAAATTAACAGCCCTTTTAGTAACAATCTCCGGCTTACTATTAGCATTCGAACTATCCAACCTCACAAACACCCAACTTAAAATTACCCCAACTCTCAAATTATTCTACTTCTCAAATATACTAAGCTACTTCCCACAAATTATCCACCGTCTTCTTCCAAAAATTAATCTAAACTGAGCTCAACACATCTCTACACATCTTATTGACCTAACATGATATGAAAAAATTGGACCAAAAAGCCCTATCATCCAACAAATCCCAATAATCAAATTATCAACCAAACCACAGCAAGGACATATTAAAACATACCTTATACTATTATTCTTAACCATAACTTTAATAACTATATTCTCATTAACTAACTACACGTAAAGCTCCCCAAGATAAACCACGAGTTAACTCCAACACCACAAATAAAGCTAGTAATAATACCCACCCTCCCAATAATAACATTCATCCACCACAAGAATATAATAGAGCCACCCCACCAAAATCACCCCGAACTATATCCAACCCACTATTCTCCTCCACTCCGACCCAATTCATATTATACCAATCAACCGCAAAATATTTCCCAACAAAAATCACACTCATTAAATAAATACCTACATATAACAAAACCGACCAATCACCTCACGCTTCAGGATAAGGTTCAGCAGCTAAAGCTGCCGTATAAACAAAAACTACCAGCATCCCCCCCAAATAAATCAAAAATAATACTAAAGATAAAAAAGAACCCCCATAACCCACCATTAACCCACAACCTATCCCAGCAGCCATCACCAACCCTAAAGCAGCATAATAAGGAGAAGGATTTGATGCTACAGCTATTAAACCTAAAATTAAACCAATTATCATTACGGACATAAAATAAATCATCATTCCCACCTGGACTTTAACCAAGACCAATAACTTGAAAAACTATCGTTGTTCATTCAACTATAAGAATACATGGCCACAAATATCCGAAAAACCCACCCACTATTTAAAATTGTAAATCATACCTTAATTGACCTCCCTTCCCCATCAAACATCTCCATCTGATGAAACTTTGGTTCACTACTAGGACTTTGCCTCATTATCCAAATCCTCACAGGACTATTCCTGGCAATACATTACACCGCAGACATCTCCATAGCCTTCTCATCAGTAACCCATATCTGCCGAGATGTTAATTACGGTTGACTCATCCGTAATATTCATGCCAACGGAGCTTCAATATTCTTCATCTGCGTCTATCTCCATATTGCCCGAGGCATCTATTATGGATCTTACCTCAATAAAGAGGCATGAAACATCGGAGTAATCTTACTCTTCCTACTCATAGCTACGGCATTCGTAGGATACGTTCTTCCATGAGGACAAATATCATTCTGAGGAGCTACAGTTATTACTAATCTCCTATCAGCCTTCCCCTACATTGGAAATATCCTAGTCCAATGAATTTGAGGTGGATTCTCAGTAGATAACGCCACCCTCACCCGCTTCTTCACATTCCACTTTCTCTTACCATTCCTAATCGCAGCTCTATCCATAATTCATATCCTCTTTCTCCATGAAAAAGGCTCTAACAACCCAACAGGTCTTAACTCAGACATAGATAAAATCCCCTTCCACCCATACTTTTCCTACAAAGATCTTATAGGTTTTTTTATCATAATTTTCTCTCTTACACTCCTCGCCCTATTCTCACCCAACCTTCTAGGAGATGCTGAAAACTTCATTCCAGCCAACCCACTAGTTACACCCCCACATATTAAACCAGAGTGATATTTTCTATTTGCCTACGCCATCCTACGCTCTATTCCCAACAAACTCGGAGGAGTCTTAGCTCTATTATTCTCTATTTTCATTCTCCTATTAATTCCCCTACTCCATACTTCCAAACAACGTAGCAGTATCTTCCGACCAATCACCCAATTTTTATTCTGAACCCTAACAGCCAACACAATCATTTTAACATGAATTGGAGGTCAACCCGTAGAACAACCATTTATTCTAATTGGACAAATTGCATCCATTATTTACTTTCTACTATTCCTAATCATCATACCAGTCATAAGCTGATGAGAAAACAAAATTCTCAACTTAAACTAGTTCTGGTAGCTTAAACTAAAGCGTCGACCTTGTAAGTCGAAGACCGGAGGTTTAAACCCTCCCCAAAACATCAGAGGAAGGAGGATCAAACTCCTGCCCTTGGCTCCCAAAGCCAAGATTCTGCCCAAACTGCCCTCTGGGCAGCACCAAAATATGCGAAAGCATAATTTTATGTACGCTAGAATGACATTTTAGTGAAACGGCCCACATTCCCTAATATACCACACAATTACTAATCACTTATATCAACTATATTAGAATTTCCACAAGTATGTTACATATTATGAATAACTCCCCACTATTTCTTAATATACCTAATAATTATATACTATGTTTAATACTCATTCATTTACTTACCACTATATTATTACATTATATGATTAATCCACATATTATGATATTTCCACATTTTCATAACATATTAGGTATTCCTCAACTAACGATGATTTAAGTAAATTATGTTACATTGGTAAGAAACCCGTATCCCGCTATATAATGGAAAAAATTGCCAACTCTAGAAACTTATATTGCCGAATCCTCTATAATTGATTTGAATTGGCATCTGGTTACTGCTTGAAAACAATTAATCCTTGACCGTATCAAATTTGAATTGGCTCTAGCTCCCTTAATTTACACTTCCGTCCTTGACCGTATCAAGATTTATTTACCTCCCAGATTTTTTAGGTCGGTATGAAACCTCAACATTGCCCCGGGAGGGCTGATTTGCCACACTTAGAGAAGCTAGGGCTATCCTCGACATTTATTTAATATTACCCACTACTTAAACATTCACAGGAAAATAATTGTCAAGACTACCATAACTGAAAGGGATAGAGTTAAATTTAATTTTAGTCAACACTCAATCCTCTTAATCGAACAATTTCTGAAAAAAATCCATACATTTCTTTTAATCCACATAAATTTAAAAAAGACAAAAAGTGAATGTAAGATACAAATCATTATCTAACCCATTAATTTCTTAATCGGACATACATATTACTAAGATACCCCCTCTTTCACAAGAAAATTTTTCCAAAAATCAAAAATTTAAAAATTTAAAAATTTTAAAAAATCCAAAAAAATTCAAAAAATTATAAAGGCTTTTTTTCGGTAAAAACCCCCCTCCCCCTAAATATACAAGGACACCTCGAAAAACCCCAAAAACGAGGGCCGTGTGTATATTTATTTATGACATCTGCAATTGCTTTCGCTATACATTGTTGCACAATATGAC